>NC_092559.1:50206560-50506560 GCF_037038585.1 Patagioenas fasciata
CTGGTCCAATTTCAGGCTTGGGAAGGTTTTGAAATGATCCCAAGAGTGAGATTAAGATACAAATGAGGTGAGATGCTGCTGAACAATCTATTTTATTTTTATGCCTGAGGACAGAGTGATAGAAGAAGTGGAAAAAGTTAGGAGGAAAATTAAGCACATATGCAAGAAGCAAGATAAGCCAAGGATCCAAAGACTGTCTTCCATTGGCCAGCTCTCAGGTCACAGTAGTTCGAGCAGCTCACAGGTCTCTGGTCCCAGTGGTCTCAGGTCTTGGTGATGGATGGCTCACTCTAAGATGTCAGGTCCTTGGTGGGGGGGCCAAAAAAGGTCTTTGGTGATGAGGCTTTTACTGCAGTTGGTGGTGGGCTGTCATGGTTTAAGGCAAGGCGGCAACAAAATGTGGCAGATGCTCCCTGTTACCCCCTCACCTCCCACCACCCCTTTCTTTTAGATTGAAAAGATGATAGGGAAGATAAAGAGGAAGGAAGAGAGACTTAAATCTCAAGTTGGAAGGTTGGTCCAAGAGCTACTGCATGTACAATCTCTTGTTTAATTTGTTCAAAGACTTGTCACTGCTCAGAGCCCCATTGAAAGTCACATTTCTTTTGAGTCACTTGATAAGGGGGGCGCACAATCTGGCTGTAATCTGGAATATGCATTTTCCGGAAGTCCACAACACCTAAGAAGGCTTGTGTTTCCTTTTTGCTAGTTGGTGGGGCCATAGCTGTTATTTTGTTAATCACCACTATCGGGATCTGGCGATGCCCATCTTGCCATTTAATTCCCAGAAACTGAATCTCTTGGGCAGGTCCCTTGATCTTACCTCTCTTTATGGCAAAACCAGCTTTCAAAAGAATTTGAATTATTCTCTCACCTTTCTTGAAGACTTCTGCTGCTGTATCACCCCATACGATGATGTCATCAATGTATTGCAGGTGTTGTGGAGCTTTACCTTGTTCCAGTGCAGTCTGGCTCAGTCCATGGTAGATAGTAGGGCTGTGTTTCCACCCCTGGGGCAGTCGATTCCAGGTATACTGGATACACCTCTAGGTAAAGGCAAACTATGGCCTGCATTCTGCTGCTAAAGGAATAGAGAAAAATGCATTAGCAGTGTCAGTTGTGGCATACCACTTGGCTGCCTTTGACTCCAGTTCAAATTGCAGTTCTAACATGTCCGGCACGGCAGCACTTAATGGTGGTGTAACAGCATTTAGGCCATGATAATCTACAGTCAGTCTCCATTCTCCATTAGGCTTTGGCACATGCCAAATAGGTTTATTGAAAGGTGAGCGAGTTTTACTGATCACTCCTTGACTCTCTAGCTGTCGGACCAGTTTATGAATGTGGACCAGGGAATCTCCGTTGGTGCGATATTATCATCTGTGCACTGTTGTGATAGCAATCGGCACCTGTTGCTCTTCAACCTTAAGCAGTCCTACAACAGAAGGATCATCAGAAAGACCAGGCAAAATAGACAGCTGTTTAATGTTCTCAGTCTCTACAGCTGCTATAGTAAAAGCCCATCGATAGCCTTTTGAGTCTTTAAAATACCCACTCCTTAGGTAGTCTATACCAAAGATGCACGGAGCATCTGGACCAGTCAAAACAGTGTGCCTTTCCCACTCCTTTCCAGTTAGGCTCACTTCAGCCTCTAATACAGTCAGTTCCTTGGATCCCCCAGTCACTCCTTCAATACTGACAGATACTGACCCTTTATGATTCGATGGCATCATTGTACACTGAGCACCAGTGTCTACCAGGGCTTTATGCTCATGTGGTTCTGATGTACCAGGCCACCGAATCCACACAGTCCAATAAGCTCTGTTGTCATTGTCCCTCTCCTCCACCTGGCTGGAGGCAGGGCCCCACTAATTGGTGCTTTGCACAGTTTCTGGTAGGGAGACACAAGAATCCCTCCTATCCTGGCTGGAAAGCCTCCCACTGGAAACTGGAGCAGCTTTTCTCTTGGGAGCTTCTTTTTCAACTCATGTACTCGTTCCTGTAGGTCAGCAGTGGGTTTTCCATGCCAATTACTCATATCTTCTCCCTGGTCACGCAGAAGAAACCATAATTCATCTCGTGACATGTTACATTTCTCTCAGGCTGGTGCTACAGAAGGGTGTATTCTCCTAATAGCTGTGGCTCGGGCCCGTGTATGTGACGAGTAGGATCTGTCCTCCCTCTTGGACAGTTTGTCACACAGTTTCTCCACAGCTGCGACACGGGCTTGTAAGGGAGAAGAAAGAGTGTCTTCATACTGCCACAACATGTTTGCTATTTCGCCCACAGTTGATAGATCGTCTTCTGAAAGGGTGAGTAATCCTCAAGTGCGGGCATAAGATGGTGGTGTGCTCTGCACAAACTTCCACATTATACCTCGGGTACATGGCACTTTATCAGGATCTATAATTGTCTGTGGGTCACTGTAAATTATCTCTCGCACAGCCAGTTCTCTCAGATACCTAATATCTTTCTCCATAGTAGTCCATTTGATTGGGTGGCATATGATATCATCTTTTAAAGGGTACCTGATTTTTACTGCTGACAAAATTCTCCTCTAGAGGCTTTGACTTTGTTTCTTCTTTGTAATTGCCTTATCAATGCCACCATCTCTGGTCAGGGATCCCAACTGACTGGCTTCACTGCCATCTAAGTCCAAACTATTAGCCCCATTGTCCCGGCATCAAATGAGCCAAGTGACAATTGGCTCGCCTTCTGATGGCTAAAGTCTTGTTTCACAGTCCTCAGTTCCTTCAGAGATAAGGAGGGTTCTATTAGCTCATCCTTTGATGGTTGCTTTGTTTTAGAAGGACTCACTGGTTGCTTTCTTATAGAATCCAGGGGTAGCAGTGGATGGAGTTTAAAAAGGGCTGTAGTAGGAGCTGTAGAAGGGCCCTCTGGTTACTTTGCTGTAGAATGACCCTCTTCTTCCTCCTCTGATTCTTCTTCATCATCACCTTGTTCTATTCCAGAAACAACCTCTCCCTGCTCTGTTGTAGAAGGACCCTCTGCTTCTTGTCCCTGCTCTTCATCTTCCTTCATAATGGATTCAAATCGTGCTTTCTTTTGCTTCCTCTTTGTTGGGGCATCCAATACTGCTGAAGTCTGAATGGCCACATTACATGTTGCGGGGGTCTGAGTAGATGCAGAAACTGATATTGCAGTTGTAGTGGCTGCTGTATTCAAGTTAGGAACTGGAGTTGCTGCAGAGTCTGTCGAGGGGGGTGCACTAGCTGTCACAGGCGTTTCAGTGACTGCAGTGTTTGTAGCTTTAAAAGTGGCAACTCCTGCCACAGAAGTTAGAATCGCTACAGTCCTCCTAAACAGTTTTATCACAAGCAAAGACTGACACACATTCCAGAGACCCAATAATACCAACAAGCTTCGCTCAAGGTCCAGGGATATTCAGAATTCCCAAAAGCATCTGTAATTTGCTCTAATGACACAGGCAGAGAATAGTTAAATAGCTCTCCTAAAATCTCACTTCTGAAACTGAGAAAACAAAAGGCACACGTCTTTTGCTTCCACTGAAGAATTCAAAAATGCATACTCCTGAAGTATGATAACAAGGAGTAGAAATACATAATTGACTTAACTAAAAATCACATAAATCAGTGATACACAACCCAGGACCAAAGCTATTATAACGATTTTATTCCTACTTCCAAAAGTCATGTTCTGCACAGAAATGTAAACAAGAAGAATTAACCCCAAAAAAGGCATTATTAAATCCAAATAGATTTGTAACAACATTCTTTAAAATCAAAACCAAACTCAAACCACAGTCTGCTTTATGACCCGTAAAGTACACAGATCTATCGTTTCCCAAAGTTTCCTCCCACCAGAGGATTCAAACACAGACCGTGCACATCAAAGCCCGATGCTCTCTCACGCTACGCGGTGAGCTGTTTACATTAATTGTCAGATACTGCTCATAGCCCATCTCAGTCAAAACCCCATCCCTGCTCCAGCACAATAAAATCTGTCACGATTTCTCATGCAATTCCGAGTCATGGCACCAATAGAACCTGTCACAGTTTCTCTTATCCTCGTACACTCTCTCTCTCTCTCTCTGTACGGTCTTATTCCCCATACGGGCTAGTAGTTAAATCTGTCACGGTTCAAGGCAAGGTGGCAATAAACTGTGGCAGATGCTCCCTGTTACCCCCTCACCTCCCACCACCCCTTTCCTTTAGATCAGAAAGATGATAGGAAAGATAAGGAGGAAGGAAGAGAGTCTTCAAGTTGGAAGACTTTAAAGGGTTCTACTAATGCTACTAATAAGTAGAGAATATATACAAAGTATACAAAACCAATCTTGAATGCTCGATGTGTAGTTGGCATCACTCCAGCAGCAGCAGAGCTGATGTGGCTCCAGCTGGTACAGGCCAGGCCCCTGGCAGTTATGGGCAGGACTTCACAGCAAACCGGAACCTGGTTGCAGGGATTACAGGGCCTGAGGCCTATAGATCACAGGCAGACAGACAAGGTCCTTTCTAGATGCTGGCCATGGTCGAAGAGAGCTTGACCCTTGTGATCACCCTCTTATATAGGGGGTATGACAATTATGGGATGGTATACTCAGTTGGTCAGTTTAAGTCACCTGTTCCATCCACCCGCCTTCAAACATGCCCCTCTCACAACGGAACGTGGGAAAACTTATCAGTCTTTCTTGGCTACTGTAGTAATAAATCTAAACATGAAATTCTTCAGCATTTTGTTGGTCTTCTTATCAGCACTGAGTACAGCATCCGAGGAAAAATATGCAGGCTAAAACTCAGAAAAGTACAGCCACCTAGAAGAATTTAGCTGAAAGAAAAATCACTAAAAGAGAACTGATCTTGTTTTTAACAAAACGAGGATATGGGCATTGCCTGAATACACTGCAGACCTGGTCCCAGATGTTGGTGGCTGATATCACTTGAGCTTACACAAGCTTGCTTCAAGCATTCTTTGAATTTTAGCAATTCACAGTGATCATGCATTTTCTGCTTTAACTCACTGTATTTAAGCATTTACAGCAAGCCCAACAACCAAGCAACGTAAGCATTTCCGTCTTGTTCTTCAGAACAAGCAGACCTTGAGACAATAATTCATATTATTTCAGCAAGCAAGTTTTGAGACATTAATTTGCAACACCTCAGCCTTCCACACTCACACCGTGTGCTAAGAACCACCATTCCTCACAGTTGGTATATTCCAGACTCAGAACTGGATCCAAAGGGAATTTGAGTGTTTACAAATTAGGTGCTGTGAAAGTTAAGTATTTAAGATAAAGCTGAAGGGAACAATAAGGAATATCTGAGTGCTGCTTCAGAAAGCTCTCATACAAGAAGAGATTGTGTAGAGCTAAGTAAGGAAGTATCAGTTACAGGGCTGTATTGTTAGCCCTACACCTCTCTAAGATTTAGATTCTTGGTTTGGGATTGAAAAATACCTCTGCCCATTTGTGGGTCAGAGCCACAAATTCTGTCCTAAGGTCTAGTACTTTCCCCCCCCCCAAGTCAGATGGCATTTATACCTTTATACCCTCATTAAAAATGGTAAAGGCTGATAATAATGTTAATGCCTGTAACCATTGTGCTATGATCTGCTCTACCCACTGAAGTTCACTGCTGTTCTCAAGATGAGAGTTAAAAATCCACACTTCTCAAGAGAAGTTCTTAACACTGGGATTATACATGGGGATCTATTTTAAACTTGAGAACTCTGTAGTAAGGAGTGCAAAATTAATGGGGTAAGAAAGAGAGAGAGAAAGAAAGAAAATGGCCTTGTAGTGGAATGGTTATCACCTTCATCTGGGAGCAGAAAGGTCTTGGTTTCAGTGACTGCTTCCAGAAATGTTTTGAAATGTGTTTGTTGGTTGTTTTTTGTTCTTTTTTTTTTTTTCCAATTGGCTTTAAAGGACAGCTGAACAGATCACCATTATGAATGTAAGATACCTGAAATATTCCTCCTCTATAGACATAAATCCATAATCAAGAAGCAACAATACTTGAGACAAAACTGACCTACTCAAATAGTTCGAGCTACTTTGTTTTAAAACTTATTTTTAGTGATTTTTTTGTTTTAATTTATAAAGCTAGAATTCAATTTTATCTTGAAGAGATTGTTCCTTCACTCTTTTTTTTTTTCCAATAGCCACTATTCTTTGTATCTGCAAGAAGAAATATTCAGAAAAATAATATCACTGATACCTCAGTGATATTATCAAATCTTGTGGTTTTTTGATGACAAACTTCTTAAGAAATAATAAATTAAGTCTTTTAAATGTCCTTTGCCCTCCAGGATAAAATATTTCAGAAATCAGACTCTTTTATGAGTCTTTATAAACAAGAATGTTAGATTTCAGGTAGGATATCTGTACAGTAGAGGAAAGAACATGGGTCTAAATAACTGAAATATTTGGTTTTTAGAGTGCATGCATTAGCAACACAAATATTTTATTCCCTGTAAAAGGTTAGTGAGTGAAAATAAGTTTATCATATTACTTTTGCAATTGTTTAGAAGAGATGACAGCATGGACAGAAGAAGAATGCAGAAGCTTCGAACATGGACTTCTGATTTACGGAAAAGACTTTCATCTCATACAGAAAAATAAGGTTAGTATTTTACTGTTAAATGGAAGAATTGGTAGGTGATATGATGCTGAAAACTTGTAAAAGCAATGCATTTTTCAGAAGCTGTGCAGGAGAGTGAAATAAGAACCAACTTATTTAAACCAGCTTGGCATTTTTGTGCTAGTTTTACCTCCGATGTCATTGGAAAAGCTAGGTGTTGCAAGATGAGTCAGTGTACTGTCTCTGAAATCTACTAATGTTGACATTACTTCTATTTATGCATTTATATTATAATTTAGTTTAAATGTCTGCCTCTCCTAGAAATATAGTATTTCCATAATATGGCTGTGGGAGGGGAAAATGCATCTCTAATTTTGTTACCAGGAAGGTGTAATTCTGCAGAAACAGGCTTAGCTCTTTCTGTTTTCAGAAAATGTATTCATCCATCAGTACTCTGGTTTCTGGCCAACAAAAGAGTTCTAATCTTCACCTGGATTGCTTCTGATTGAATTCTCTGTGCCTGAAGAATAGGAATTAGATTATTATTTCTTTTAATCAAATATACATATCATTTGGTATGGTTGACAATATGGATATTTCCAAACTTTCTGTATATCCTGTACCACCTTGAGGTTTTGTACTGGTTTTGACTGGGATAGGGTTAAATTTCTTCATAGTAGCTTGTATGGGGCTATGTTTTGGATTTGTGCTGAAAATAGTGTTGATAATACACTGATGTTTTAGTTATTGCTGAGCAGTGCTTACACAGAGTTAAGGCTTTTTCTGCTCCTCAGACTGCCCCACCAGGGAGTAGGCTGGGGGTGCACAAGAAGTTAGGAGGGGACACAGCTGGGACAACTGACCACAACTGACCGAAATGATATTCCACACCATATGGCATCATGCTTAGCAATAAAACTAGGGGGTGAAGGTTGGCAGGGGCTGATGCTGCTTGGGGACTGACTGGGCATCGGTTGGTTGGTGGCAAGCAATTGTTTTCTTTTCCATCGCTTGTTTTTCTTGGGGTTTATTTTCCTCTCTTTTTTTTAACCTTTTTTTAAAAAAAAAAAAAAAAATCATTAAACTGTCTATATCTCAATCCACAAGTTTTCTCACTTTTACCCTTCCACTTCTCCCCCCTCATCCCCTGGGGGAGAATGAGCAAGCATCTATATGGTCCTTAGTTGCTGGCTGGGGTTAAACCACAAGTTTTTTTCTTTAGAAGACTGTTGTATTTCAGGTAAACGTTATAGGCTTGTTGTTCAACAACAGTCAGATAGTCCTGCTCAACACTTGGTTTAATCTGTTTGTTAGAGAAGTTCTGTTCTCTAACACTTTGCTGTGATAAATATTTGGGTGCTTCAGATTTTAAATGAACCTTACCGATAAACATTAATTCACCAGACATACAAAGAAATAATTTAAAAATATTTTTCCGACATGCAACATAGCATGTGAATTGATATATCTGTGTCAAGGTTTGATTGCAGGATGACAATAAATTGAGGCAGATGCTTTGTTAACCCCCTCGCCCCCCCCCAGGCCCCCTTTAGCCTCCCCTCTCCACTAAGTACAGGCAATTGGAAGGCAAAGAAGGACAGAGAGAAAGAGAGTTGGAAAAAAATTAAAAATATTTTACTAATTAAAATAGAGAAAATAATACAAAATATACAAAACCAATCTTGGAAGTCCCGGCAAAGATCAGCACTGCTCCACCAGCAGCAGAGCCTGCACCCAGAAGTCCTGGATTGGACTCTGCAGCAAACCGGAACTGGATTCAGTCTGTCACTAGGCCTCAGTTTGCAGGGATGACTCGCAAAGTTCTCCCCAGATGCCGACCATAGTCGAAGAAGAGGAAAAAGGGACAAGATCCTCATGATCTTCCACTTTTATATTGAAGTATCACATGAATGGGATGGAATACTTAGTTGGTCGGTTTTAGTCACCTGTTTCAGTTCGCTCCTTCTTGCCCCTCTCGCGGGATGTGCATCCTTATCAGCGACCTTGCATTACGTTGCTATGTCTACCAAAACATGTATCTAGCTTTCAGAAAAGTGCAGTTAGTAAGAAGACTTTAGCTGAAAGGAAAATTCACTAAAAGAGAAACTTGTCTTGTTTTTAACAAAACCAGGACAATCTGTCCCTATGGACCAGAATTTGTCTAAGTACCCAAAGTCTTTTTTGTTTCACTTCTCTTAGGTTATTGATTTGCTCAGCATTTTCCATCTTGAGAGAACCCATCTTATAGTTTAGAAATTATCATATAGGTTATGAACTGAAATGCTTCAGATGTAGATATAGTTTCAACCTAGTTTAAGAACAAACAAAAAACCCCACTAATAATGAAATACAATAGAACAGATGTAATACTTACTTAGAATAGAATATTTCAGTTGGAGAGGACCCACAGCGATCATCTAGTCCAACTGCCTGACCACTTCAAGGCTGACCAAATGTCAAAGCATGTTAGTAAAGGCATTGTCCAAATGCCTCTTAAACACTGACAGGCATGGGGCATCGACCACCTCTCTAGGAAACCTGTTCCAGTGTTTGACCACCCTCTTGGTAGATCTCTTTTCAGGTCTCCTGATTTAATTGGTTTGTTCCAGATACTAGAACAGTAAAACTAGCAATATTGCAGGAATATAGGCACTGGGGAGGTGACAAAACATAATTATTTGCCATTATTTTTGTCAATTCTTCTTGCCTTCTTTTAGGTAAGAACCAGAACAGTTGCTGAGTGTGTGGCTTTCTATTACATGTGGAAAAAGTCAGAACGTTATGATTACTTTGCTCAGCAAACAAGATTTGGAAAGAAGAGATATAATCATCATCCAGGAGTTACGTAAGTGTTATTGGAATATGTTTTTTGTTGCAAATCGTAAATGTAGAAGATTTTTTTTTTCTTCCTGTCATTGCAGTGTAATGCTGCAGTGGCTATGGCAACTGAAATTAAATCCATCATCATTTTTAGGCCTTGTTTTCCCATTAAATAACCCATGATGAATGCCATATTCTTTAAGGGACTACATGGATCGTTTGGTAGATGAAGCTGAAGCTCTTGGTGGAGCAGTACATTCTTCAGCCTTAACATCTAATACTCGAACAGAAACCATTCCTGATCAACAGCTAAGCATTCTGAACTCTATCACTGCCAATGAGTTGACAGGTAAATCAAGGAGGGGGGAGGGGGAAGACACACAACACAGACTTTTTGTTGTAACTGTATAAACAACTATTTCATTTACATTTTGTGTTCATTTTTTTTTCCAGCATTGACAAACAGTGTAGCTACAGTCTGCCATACTTCAGATGAGAACTGCCTGGGTGATGCCTTTCCTTCTATGGACAGCTTACCCCGAGCACCAGTTAATCATGTGCCTATTGGAACAGAAGAATTGCTTAACTTGCCTAGCAATGGTGAAACTGATTGTTTTAATTTATTTGAGACTGGCTTTTATCATTCAGAGCTAAACCCAATGAACATGTGTGGTGAGGAGACAGAAAGACCTGCAAAGAGATTGAAAATGGGAATTGCTGTCCCAGAATCTTTCATGAATGATATCTCTGTAAACAACCTTGGTGTGGACTTTGAGAACCATGCACACCATATTACCAGTGCCAAAATGGCTGTTTCAGTGACTGACTTCAGCAGTCTGTCTGCAAATGAGACAAATGGTTTTATCAACACCCATGGTCTTCACCAACATACTGCCCTTCACTCAGAATGACTGTGGAAAACTAAAAAAACCAGTGGGTACTTTATGCAGTAGTAATAGTAAATTTGATGGGAGCTATCAGATTTGCTTAGTCTTTCACTGGAAGTTTGAACTTTGACATCAGTGATGTCTTTTTATGTATAGAACTATATCTTGATTTATCAAGAGTAATTCTGTTTTTCAGTCCATAAATGTGGAAATGTTTGGCAGAGTTTGGAACTAAGAGAACTCTGTGGTGCAGCTTTAAGCTCTGCTTCTTTTTTTTTTTTTTTAAAACCTGTAGACAGAGGCCACCATTTCAAAACCAGCACAGAATATCTGAACTGATTGGAGAGGCTTTTCAGTCTAAGTTACTTTTGCCATAACAGATGCAGTGTAATAACAATGTTTACAGGTACCTATCCTGATCCCTGCTCAATGTAGCATTTTTTTTTATTCTTATAAAGGCAGGGATGGGTTTCTTTAACTTAAACTGCATGAACATAAAAGGATTTTTTTTTTTTTAATAGAACCTTCTCTCATTTTATAATAAACTAGAGCACTTCAGTTTAAAAAAACAGCAAGTTCATCTTGGTGGAAGCTAGCACAAGGTACTTAACATGAGTAAAGTATGAAGACCTACACTTGGATGCTGTTGCAAAATTATAGGCCATGGCTACCTTACACAGAAGTAATTATGCTGCCAGAGGTATCTGTGTACTTTAAACTTACTGGCTTAAACAGATGCATTTTAGGCTATTGTATTTAGATGAGTTTTGTCCACAACTGTGAAGATTAATATACCTATGTAACAACTTACCTAAGACAGCTGATGTATAAAGCTACAGTCTGCACAGCTTAGGATATATCACTAAACAAACATTCTACATTTTAGAAGACATCTTAAATTGTTTGGAACCCTGCAGTTCAAAGTGCTACAGTTTTGAGGGACTATCTAGTTTATGTATAAGTAGTAGAACCTTGAAGTATGTATTTGAAAGTTTTTCTTCAGTGTGGATTGCATTTACTTGTTTTGGCAAGTCATTGACTCAAAAATGGCACTTCGCCTCCTTGGTCAAATAGGAAAGAATGAGTAAAAGTGTTTCCCATAAAAGCAACTATTTAACTTCAGTAATTTTTTGTTTTTTAACACTGAGTGCAATTTAGCCATCCACAAAGTTTGTCTTGTAAATATTTGTTCTAATTCTTGCAGGAGAACATTAGTTTGGTAGAATTACCCCTTTCCCTCCATACTTTTTCTTTGCACTGTTTGTATTACAAATTTAATTGCCACGAACTTGTTTTCATTATTGACGTGATTAAGCTTGAATTGTTGATATTTATAATAGTTGCTTCAAGGTTATGCTAAGTAATTAATAGTGACTTTAATATTTGAAAGGGAAGAGGGTATTTATTATGCATACTGTGAACTGTATTGACATCCTGAATTTTGGATGCATCATATGGAGTTTTCTTTACAGCATTGTAATGAAGATGATTACTTTGAAGCGTTTATGCAATAGCACACTTACCATATTAAAACAAAATAGTTTAGCACAGTGGACAAAAGTAATTTTGTAATCAGTTCTTAATTTATCTGAAAGATGTAATTCTAGTAAGTACACAGTAAATAATGGGTAGCCTTGGGCCCTGTGTTGTACTCTGACATTTTTAGCCAGGTTGTCAGCTTCTTGTTGCTGTGTTTTGTGCTGAACAACAAATTCTATGTAATTTTGTAAAATATTTGCCATAATCCTTCATTGTTATACATTTAAGTTGATGGGTTTGCAGTGAGTGTCTGGTCTGTATAAAAATCATTCTACAAAGATGAATGCTTATACCAGTTGCACTTAAATGAACATGCCCATTCTCGTTAGCTGATACAGTAATATATTCAATTTATCTATGCATTGCTGGGCTCTTAATGTAGACAGAGACTTGTCTAAGGTTTGGGTTGTCAGCAAGTTGAACGGACACTTTAGTTATTAAATAAAGACTTTTGACCAAAATTCAGAAAATTAGGAGAGAAAAATGAATTCCAGCTACTTTAATAGATTTTAAAATGCTGATCTTATTTAGCTTGTTGGCTACCTAGCTGGTATTGTTTACTTTTAATTCATTGTTAAAATAAGGCAATAATTTGCAAGATTTTGTAAATATGTACATTCTTCATACCTTTTTGATATCTATTTCAGTATTTTCTAGACTATTTCTGTGTATAGTAACACTTGTGCATGCTTGTTGTGACATTCATAAATTTGTACCACTATGACTATCCATGTAAAATAGCTATTTATTGAATTTTTATTTTAGAAGCTGGACTTAATTATTTTTCTCTCAGTTTAAACATTTATAATGGAGAACTTGTTACTGTTTATTAAAAGAACTGTGTTTTGAAAGTCAGCATGAAGATAACGGAATTGGAACCATATGAAGAAATTATATTGGTTCTTTGGTAAAGCACATTTCTTATAGCAAACTGTGATGAATTCTTTGTCCTCTGCCATATTTTTTCCTTCATACAAACAAACCAAAAATCTATAATGGGTAATTGCAGTGTTGGTAAATGTATCCTTTTTATGTCGAGGGAATCTGAAGAGGATAGCTGATTCATTTAGAAGTGTAACTGGTGCTGTGCTTATAGCAATACTTTGATTACACATATGTCATCTTCTCATGCTAGGTTTTAGTTTTCCTCTTGTCATGGTCAAACTGCTGAATTTACTTGAAGGATACTAAATTGTGTATTATTAGGTCAATTAATTGTGCAATTGTTTCCTGGTTTTAATTTTTAAAACTGAGGGTCAAAAATGTATTAAAACTTCAGATCAAGTAGAACATAGTGATACTACTTCATTTAACCAAAGTTTTTAGGTGAATATTTCAACTTTGAATGTAAACTAATGGATAAACTGACTAACAGGGACATTATTTGTCCAGCTCTACAAGCACATTGTCTACAGATGGGGAAACTAAATACAGTAATATATAAAATAATGACAAGGTTACTATTTTTTTTATTCCTATTTTTCATTGGAAGAAGGAAAATACTGTCATTTGTAAAATGCAGTAGGTATGGCTATAGTCCTCTTAATAAAACAGATTCTAATTATTCTAAATACTCTGTGCATAACAATAAATTTAGTGACAATCGGAACATGGTTTTAATATCAGATGTTCAAAAGGAATTTGCTATTGTTGCATTGGTTTTAATATTTGTACATAAACACAGATTTATTTTTTTTTTGTTAGCATTATTTTGTATTTGTTGTATTTAATACCTGGTGTACAATTCCAGAAATAAATGTCTGGAAACTGTTCCTTACTTGTAAAGACTTTCATGCATCTGCATTATGTTCGCTACTTCCTTTTCAGAATTATTTAGCAATAACTCTAAACACATTTTCAGATAATGTGAGTACTGTCGAAGTACACACTACCACTCTACTTAATGTTACAGATGAAATATTCTAGAAGCAGCAGTGAGATGTCTCATGAGCACTAGCCCTTGTTCTCACAGAGGACTTCAACTTACCAGATGTCTGCTGGAAATAGAATACAGCAGAGAAGAAACAGTCTTGGAGGTCCCTGGAGTGTGTGGAAGCCAACTTCCTGAAACAGCTGGTCCCTGAGCCAACTAGGGAAGGGGCCTTGCTGGAATTGGTGCTGGTGAACAGGAAAGGACTTGTGGATGATGTCGTGGTTAGAGGCTGTCTTGGGCACAGTGATCATGAAACGGTAGAGTTTTTGTTTCTCAGAAAAGTGAAGAGGGGGGTCAGCAGAACTGCTACCTTGGACTTCTGGAGGGCAGACTCTGGCCTGTTCGGGAGCCTGGTTGACAGAGTCCCATGGGAGGCAGTTCTGAAGGGCAAGGGAGTCCAGGAAGGCTGGACATTCTTCAAGAAGTAAATCTTAAAGGCACAGGAGCAGGCTGTCCCCATGTGCTGAAAGATGAAGTGGGGGGAGAAGACTGGACTGGCTCAACAGAGAGCTTTGACTGGAATTCAGGAATAGAAGGAGAATTTATGACTTTTGGAAGAAAGGGCAGGCAATGCAGGAGGACTACAAGGATTACAAGGATGTTGTGAAGTTCTGTGGGGAGAAAATTAGAAGGACCAAAGCCCAACTAGAAATTAATCTGACTACTGCGGTAAAAGACAAAATGTTGCTATAAATACGGACCAACAAAAGGAGAGCTAAGGAGAATCTCCATCCTTTAGTAGATGCAGGGGGAAACATAGTAACAGAGGATGAGGGAAAGGCTGAGGTACTAAATGCCTTCTTTGCCTCAGTCTTTAATAGTGTATGGGGGACTACGGTGGGTAGTGGGTACCGTGGATTCCCTGACGGAGGGCATGGGAACAGAAATTAACCTTGAAGATATGAAGGTCTACCCGTGAGAAAGATGGGAGTAAAGGAGTATCCGGAGATGTTAAGGATGTACTCGTGAGGGAGAAGGGAGTAGAAGAGTAACATTGATGATAGCAAACATTAGCATTCTCTACTGCTAATTGCAACACCAGTGCTTCCTTAACTTCTAAGTTTTCAACCTGCTTGTTGATGGCCTCTTGAAGATGGTCAATAAATTGCATGTAATTCTCATTGGGACCCTGATTAATAGTTGCAAATGATTTGGCTGCTTTGTCGGTTTCAGGCACCTCTATCGTAGCTTGATAATGCGAGGTCTGTTGACTGCCTCAGGATTTCAGAAACTTATCGTGCCTGTAGTTGTGGTGTGCCAATTAGTGTCTCTTCCAAGAGTTGGGGGATACCTGCCCCTTTCAATGAATCCCCATCGTTTCTTCCTAAATGATCTAGAGTTGTTACATTGCATAAGTCTAATTTTGCTTGAGTCTTTCATGGTTTTTATCTGATCTCAGGGTAACTCGTACACATACTCCTTTTAACTTTTCAAGAATATGCTGCAAACCCTCATCTTTATCTGAGTCATCAGATAACGTGGACTTGAAAATGGTGCTGGAGAATCAGGGGAGTAACAGGGGTTCGGGGTTTGGAACAGTGCCTTTTTTTTTTAAATCTAGTCCAGAGAAGCCACCCCCCTCCGCTGTCTCTGTATGTTCCCATTGCTCTTTTAATCCTCTCAAAGTCTCTAGCAACAAGTGCCATGTTGCTAACAGTTCAGTTGTTTCTTCGGATCTTTCACTAGTGCTTTGCCCCATAGTAACATAGTCCTTTGTAAAGTCAATTCCAGAAGGCTAATACCCTGCTTCTTCAGAAGCAACTTCCATGTAGATAATATAATACCCTCTTCTTTAGATAAGTTCCACCCCTGCCCCGTTCCCAGTAGCTCACCAACTCTTGGCGTGGTGTCTTTTCAAGGATCTGGATCTTCAGCAGCTCCCCCCTGCTGCTCTATCAGCTGTACCGGGCTCCGTCTCCACAGCTCGTCTTCGGCTGTCACAGCTTCACTGCTGTCTCTTCTTCATGCAAGATCCTTCTTCAAGCAGGATCACGTCGGGGTCACCATATGTTGTATTTGAGACGGACAAACGACATAAACCAAGTTCTTCCAGGATGAAAGTAGTAGATGCCATTTATTGCCACAAGTGCATTTTTATACAGTTTTACCAATTCATGTGTCTCTTCACTATTGGTTGCAAGTTACAGCAGTAACATCTCATTGACTAATTTTGCTATCATCAATGTTACTCTTCTACTCCCTTCTCTCTCACGGGTACATCCTTAACATCTCCAGATACTCCTTTACTCCCATCTTTCTCATGGGTAGGCCTTCATATCTTCAAGGCTAATTTCTGTTCCCATGCCCTCCATCAGGGAATCCACGGTACCCACTACCCACCGTAGTCCCCCACAATAGTGAGACCAGTTGTTCTCCAGGTACCCAGCCCTATGAGCTGGAACAGAAAGAGGGGGAGGGAAATGAAGCCCCCATAATGCAAGGGGAAATGGTTAGCAACCTGCTACACCACTTGGACATGCACAAATCTATGGGGTCAGATGGGATTCACCCAAGGGTTCTGACAGAGCTGGTGGAAGCATTCGCCAAACCACTTTCCATCATTTATCAGCACTCCTAGGTAACAGGGGGAGGTCTCAGTTGCCTGGAAGTTGACAAATGTGATGCCTATCTACAAGAAGGGCCAGAAGGAGGATCTGAGGAACTACAGGCCTGTCAGTCTGACCTTGGTGCTGGGGAAGGTTATGGAACAGATCATCTTGAGTGTCATCATGTGGCATGTACAGAGAAAGCAGGCAATTGGGCCCAGTCATACATGGGTTTATGAAAGGTGGGTTCTGCTTGACTAACCTGATATCCTTCTATGACAAGGTGACCTGCTTAGTGGATGAGGGAAACTCTGTGGATATTGTCTACCTAGACTTCAGAAAAAACCTTTGACACCATTTCCCAGAGCATTCTCCTGGAGAAACTGGTTCCTCATGACTTGGATGGGCAGGCCCAGAGAGTTGTAGTGAATGGAGTTAAATCCATTTGATAGCCAGTCACAAGTAGTGTTCCCCAGGGCTCAGTATTGGGGTCAGTTCTCTTTAATATTTTTATCAATGATCTGGATGAGGGGACTGTCAGGTAAGTTTGCAGATGGCACCAAGTTGGGTGGAAGTGTTGATCTGCTTGAGGGTAGGAAGGATCTACAGAGAGATGAGAGAAGTGTCAGAACAAACTGGAGAACTTTTCCAGGCAATGCAGTCGAAAGACTGGAGCCCTGGACCTTGGTTCAGCTCTCTCCTGGAATCGCTGGGACTCACAGGGTGGGGAAAATGGCTTTTACATATTAGTATAATGTTAATTTGTGGCTTCTTGTTTCTAATGATTGGCATTGGTATTGTAAAATGTATGATTTCGCAGCTCACATCTCTACCCTCTGTCTGTTATGTAAAGATTACTACTATAGATAAAGATCACATAAACAATGTGTGAAATCTGCTTCTCTCACTCTCTTCCCTTCTCTCATCTTTTCTATCCTTTATCTGTCATGACAAAATCTCTGCCCTGGGGGAGCAATGCACAATGTTTTCCTCCACGGGATGGTGGTGTGTATTGATAAGGATCATGGCTGAAAGCATTGTGGGGAACCTAGTTCAGCCAGGAGATGACACATTAATTGCAGGGGGTACTGCGATTTACATGTCAACGACGAGCTAACGAGCCGCAGATCAGGCCGGCTGACCAATACGGGAGGTGGAGGATGTGCTGGAGGGCACATAGCCCCATCTCCTGATATGCCCAGCTCGGCAAACAAAGGGGCAAAGCTGAGACCCTCAACGTGACCCTGGACTTGTCAAGACTTGTTGATGTTTTGCAGTCACCCCTTCCCCCTGGATTTTCTGCATGACTTTCTGCATGATTTTCTGCGCTCCTGAACTGCAAACCCCAGCATCCTCGCCATGGAACACCGAGGCCATACATCATCGTACAAGTGCTGTCATCCACAGTGTGGGGCAGTAAGAGACTGGATCCCTCACTCTTTTCTTTCTTCCTTTCTCTCTGCTCTTTCCTTCTCTCTCCTTTTTCTTTCTATACCCCCATTTATTTGTCTCTCCTTTCATATATATATATTACTCTCTTTCTCTCTCCCTTATACCTTAGTTTTCCTTCCCTCTCTACCACTCTCTCTCTTTCCCTTTTGAATATATAAGGATAACACCATCTTTAAGCTCTGCTGTTGGATTCTGGTTAAGTTTCATATTATAGCTACTGATGGTTGCCAATACAGCGCTCATAATAGGACTTTCACTGTTAATGTGTTGATAAGTTCTGTTATACTTTTGCCAAGTCACCATTCGCTGTAACTGGTATTCCAACACGTGCTTTTAGTAAAACTCACAATTGAATTAGACCCCCGGGGGTGATTGTCTGTCATTCGCTTCACATAACCGCGCAGAATTAACCCAGAGTTAACTCACACCTGGTCTCATCTGTTGAGTTAGGGCGCGTGTCGCGTCTAGAGTTAACTCATCCCTCATCCCATCTGTTGGGACAGGACAGATAGAATTATAGAATCATAGAATTATAGAATGCTAGGGACAAGAGGAAATGGCCTCAAGTTGTGCCAGGGGAGGTTTAGATTGGATATTAGGAAAAACTTATTCACAGAAAGGGTTGTAAAGCATTGGAACAGGCTGCCCAGGGAAGTGGTGGAGTCACCATCCCTGGAGGTGTTTAAAACATGTGTAGATGAGGTTCTTTGTGACCTGGCTTAGTGGTGGACTTGACAGTGTTAGGTTAATGGTTGGACTTGATCTCAAAGGTCTTTTCCAACCTAAATGATTTTATGAAATGGAAGAGTAAAAAAGTAACGTGGAGAGATGCAGGTAAAATACTAAGTAATAATTTCCTTCAAACATGGAAACCTTACAGCTTTAGCATAGCAAAATCTTAGATGGGACTTAAATGTAACTCCAAAGAAACATATCATAGCAATCTAATACAGTATTCAAACTGTGTGGTAAGCTGTAGGGAATACATTCCTGTTCTCTTGTGTAAGAGCACCTGTCCAAATCCTTAAATCCACGTCATGTTAAATTAGATTATTTGATATGCTTTTCGTCTTTTTTTTTTTCTTTTCTTCAATAAAGTGAATGCTAATCTTGGACCCTGAAAAGCACTGTATTATTTCTGAGATCATACATAACACTTCTGTCAAAGGCCAGAATTATTTAGTGCTCTGGTTTCCTAGGCCTAGCATGCTCGTTTTCACAATGGCTGGCACAATAACATAAGCGAAATAAAAGATTTCTTTTTTTTCCAAATAGATAATAGTGTAAGCTTATATAAATCTGGACAGCAAAATCAGTAATTTGCCAAGTAATTTAAATGAACTTTGTTTCCCGTTCTCCTAGAGCAAAGATGAAGAGATGCAACCATCTTCGGTGATGGTTGATGCAAGGTGCAAAACAAAATACCTATTCAAAATACTTACACCTCCCTTTTTCCAGTTTTTTTAGCATAAAGATCAATGTTTTTAGACAAAACAAATCATAATGACCAACCATCTAGTCCTGTCTTGTTTTGATGCAACTAATTGTTAGTCATGCAATGCTGGAGTCATATAAATGGTTTTAGTATAGTGAGTATATGTATATACAGTGTAAACTTTTGCAAAGTTTTTTAGCTCATCTCTTGATCTTTCAAGTACCTCTGTTTTCCTAACATCCTGAATCAACAGGGTTCCAGTTAACAACCTCCTGGAGAATTGCAATAGACTGTTACCACTAGCTTTGCCATTTGAGCTAAGAAGTCAAAAGGCAGAGCCTTGCAGACCAGTTTTCTTCAGAAGAACTTGGTGAGAGCAGCTGGGTGTCTTTTGATGCAATCTCATTTATTCCAAAATCTGATTTCACCATCTGAACTGCAGCAGCAGGCCCTCACCGTTTCCAAATCAATACTGTAGTGTCAAAGGCTCCATCCTCCTCTTGAAGAGGCACATTCAGCCTAGCCTCCTAAGCTTCTCAGCCTCACATAGCCCCACAAGTTGGCAAGCTGTATTTGAGTGCTGGTGCCTGCAACCAGGGGACTCCCTCACTGGCAGCACAATGACTGCCAGGACATTTGCCACAGGGGTGAGTTCAGACTAATCCAGGAAAACAGCCTAAAACTTTCCATGCAGTAGTGAGTCTTTTCCTTTTCTCCACACACTCCTGGTTTTGCTCTTATGGTTGTGATCCTCACTGAGGATCCAAGCTAGTGCATCACAGCTGGCAACAGATTTAAACATATGAATTATCTTCTGAATTAGTACAATATTTTAACATGTGCAGACTATAGGTCTACATCTGGGATAAGGACTTCACCAACCTGGCTTATAAGAAGGCCTATAAGCTGAAACTACCTTACATTTTAGTTTGATTCTCCTTTCCTTCTTCTACCACTAAGTGTGTGGGCATATAGGGACTTAATTGTCTACCTCTATTTTTAGGGAATTCCAATGAAAATTACCTAGGCCAATCATCTTTCAAGAGAGAGATTGTACTTACTATAATGAATAATTTATTAACAAAAATAAACAGGTCGTATGGGAAATTTTACTGGGATATTAATCAGATTGCACATTACATCTGAAATAATGTCAGAATGCATCCTCCTGTTAGACACTGGTGGTGTCTGTTTGATGGTAAGGAATGGACACAGGGAATTAGAATGACTTTCAGCTTTAACAAGCAGAAATCTAAAGACAACAAGGAAAAGTCTGATATACCTGAAGCCATTTCCATAGGCCGTAACACTTTACTGGGACAATTATTTCCACTCTTCCATTTTCCTTTCTCCTGCTCAGTTCCTATGTTGTGCTGCTTCTTGCTCAGAAGTATCACCTGACTATACCTCCTCCTCCTGCCAGTTTTTGGCTTTCTGTAGCTACCATCAGACAAAAAGTCAAGTGCTGCTGCCAGTTGCAGGCCAGGTCTTGCTTTCCCTCATGTATGATCAGTCTCTGAAACAAGCTGTCAGGTTTCAGTATTTTAGCAAGAAGAAACCAGTCCCACATGTCCTGCTGATATGCAGCCTGCACTTCAGCACTGCAATCCTCCGCTACTATGCAACATTCACATCTAGGAGGCAGCAAGTGCAGTAAAGCAAACCATTCTCAATGAATTGTTAACTTAATTTCCACAGTTGTCAGACAGGAATATACTTTCAAATCTGGTAATTTAATAATTATTAATAAGTGTATAATGAGACAGCTGAAGTAATCTATGCCCTTGCATGATTGCATCTCAGCATGGAGAAACATGACTAGCACCTGCCTTTTCTGGCATACTGAGACTAGTATTCCTCACCTACCCATAAACTCTGCCCTGTTGAGCTAAACAATGCTGCAAGCACCCTGACAACCAGCTTCCTCTAAAGAGATCAAGAGATGCCAAATAACCTCCTCGCAGAGAGGGCTGGGGAAAAGACCTAGGTCAGGAGAGAAGGGATCCTCAGAGTAATGGAGGAGGAGCATCTTCTTCAGTAGACTGGAGATCACTACCTGCTCTGATCTGTTACCACAGTGATGACACAACAAGGACTGCCACTAGAAGTTGTCCCCAGCATCTTCATAAAGCTTGTACAACCTATGATGAGCCACATGCCACTGTCTCATAGCTCTGCTGTTTAAATCTTGAATCTGAGAACCTCCAGATGAATATGAAGGGACTGAGAGCAGCCCTGTGGAGAAGGACTTGGGGGTACTGGTGGATGAAAGATTGGACATGAGCCGGCAATGTGTGCTTGCAACCCAGAAGGCCAATTGTATCTTGGGCTGCATCAAAAGGAGCGTGGCCAGCAGGTTGAGGGAGGTGATTCTGCCCCTCTACTCTGCTCTGGCAAGACCCCACCTGGAGTACCGCATCTAGCTCTGGAGCCCTTGGTACAGAAAAGATATGGACGTGTTGGAGAGGGTCCAGAGGAGGACCACCAAGATGATCAGTGGGATGGAACACCTGTCCTATGAGGACAGGCTGAGAGAGCTGAGGTTGTTCAGCCTGGAGAAAAGAAGGCTCTGGGGAGACCTTATTGTGGCTTTTTGGTACTTAAAAGGGACCTATAAGAAAGATGGGGACAGACTTTTTAGCAGGACCTGTTGCAACAGGACAAGGGGTAATTGTTTTAAACTAAAGAAGGGGAGATTCAGGCTAGACATGAAGAAGAAATTTTTTACAGTGAGGGTGGTAAAACACTGGAACAAGTTGCCCAGAGAGGCAGTAGATGCCCCAACCCTGGAGACATTCAAGGCCAGGCTGGATGGGGCTCTGAGCAACCTGATCTAGTTGAAAATACCCCTTCTGTGACAACACTGAAGCACTCTCCTCCATCCTTAGCAAAGCAAAGGACCATGTTATGCCTTAAACATCTGGGTTTTGTTACTTTGGGAGGATAAGATAGATGGCTGTGGAGGCAGACATCCCGTCTTATCTTTCCCAAGGTTTTGTGTTTGGCGGAAGAGATAGATGGCTGTGGTGGCAGACACCTTGTAAGATAAAGGCAATCAACAGTGTTGCTGTGAGGGCCTCATGGCCTAATTGGAATGATAGAGGTGAACCATCTGTCAGACAACCAATTATCAGAAGAAACCAGGAACCAGCAGCTACCCCTGATGGGCAAAACAACTCACTTCTGGTCAGTACCGTGAACTTCCCCTAGTTTGAAGACCCCAGACCCATTTCCAGAAGAGTCTTCCTAATTAGCATGAAGAGCAAACAGAGGGAGGAGATGAACCACCTACATGTAAATGAACTGGGTTATAAAATGACCCCGCACATGGCATCAGTTGTGGCGTGTATATGCTGTGCAGCGTGATCAAAGTCTTCAATGCGACCACCCTCCCTCCACAGGACATAATCGCTGTACTGATAACCTGTGGAGTGGTGATATCTTATTCTCTCTCTGATATCTTAGTTTTCCTTCTCTCTCTTTTTTTTCTTCCTTTTCTTGAACATGTAAAAGTAATATCATTGTACATTCTGCTACTAAAGTCTTAAGTTTTGCATTATAGTTACTAATTGTTGCCAATCTACCATTTTTAGAAGGACTTCTGCTGTCAATGTATTGATAAGTTTTGTGATATTATAACATACTTTTGCCAAGTCACTAATTGCTGTAATTTGTTCACTAATCACTGTAATTTGCATTCCACCAAGTGCTTTTAGTAAATTCATAATTGAATCGGACTTCTGGAGTGATTGTCTGTCATTCACTTCGCATTACTGCACAGAAATACCCAGAGTTAACTCACACCCGATCTCATCTGTTGGGTCAGGGCGTGTGTCGTGTTCAGAGTTAACTCATACCTCATCCCATCTGTTAGGACAGGACACCTGCTCATTGCATGGGGGTTGTACTAGGTGACCTTTCAAGGTCCTTTCCAACCCCAACTATTCTATGATTCTATGAAAGACAAGGTTCAGGCTTGGAAGAAGATAAAATAACAAAGATACCAAAAAGCTTTGAATTCTGAAAAGGAGACTAGATGCTTCTGCAGCTAGGCAGGGCACCTTGGCTGTCACAATCGCTACCAGTTTTTTTAGAACACACCATTTCTTGACACCTCCTTTCTTATGAGCTTATGCCAACCACAAATTCATTGGGAGGCTTGCTTGGACTTTTGCAGTAAAATACTGGGCTAGTTTTTCTTTCCCAAGAAAGCTGTTCAGCCAGACTCAAAGACTGACAAGCTGTTTCTTGTTTACCTTCTGAAGGCAGTTTGTAGACAGCAGCAAGAATTAACATGGGAATGGCTGGCTCTGTTTATGCCAGTAACTCATTAAAGAAAATACTCAGAACACTTTGTTGGCATTATTTTCTCCAGCTATACTGCAACAGGAAGTTCTCTCTCTTTAAGAATAAAAGCAATGAAAGTTGCCACATACCAGGAAACCTTCACTGAACCACTAAAACTAGGGTTGGTCAGTGCCTCAAGATATCATAACATCTTTCCTGCTACCCCAAGACAGTCATAGCTAAAGCAAGTGGCTGAAGTTGGCCAACTGACTACACTGAAATACTTTCTAAAAGGAAGCAGATACCAAAGAGAATGGAACCAACTCCAAGAAAACCAGAGCAAGAACTAGTAATTACTATAAACTACTGAGGATTGTCTGAGGAATACTTCATGAGAGGCATGTAATTTTTACAAATTGTGTTCATTGTAAGCATGAGAAGTGAAATGGCAAAATATTTAAACTGAGCCACAGTTATAGACAACTGCAAACTAGAAGATTAAATAACACGTCCAGAACTTACATTTTTATTTTATGAGATATTGTATGGGCAGCTGAACAGCAATAAATAACAATATAAACAACAAGAGATGCACAGCCAAATATAGGAGCTTGAATTCATCCTTAGTGCATTAAACATGGCTATACTCCTGCTTCAGCAGGAAAAACATACTCTGCTGTCCAGTTCTTGGACTGGTCCCAATCCTATACCACGAACATAAGCTAGAGACCACATGCAGGGGATGATTCTATTGACAGATGAAACAGAAACAAATCCAGAGCATTTCAACAGATCTGTCCCAGCAACCCATACTGACAGAATTACAAATCTTTTTAAGAAATGTAAGCAAATACAGTTGTATGTCAAAATTTTCAAAAATTGTAATGCATATGTAATAATAATGGGAATATAAGCAATGCAAGAGCATCCAGTCACTGGAGCATTTATGGAGGATGATCCCCAGTGTTCCCCAAATGGAGTCAAGTTATGTATGCTGATATATTTTTCACTTTGCGAAATCACTCAAAGTGGCAGAAAGAATGTGGTATTAATTTGGCAGCATCATTTTGTTTTAACATTGTAAAAGGAGCAGAACAAAGTGCAGAAGAAGCCGAAACAATGTTGTTCAGCATGTAGTATAAGACGAGGTAAGAGAGGGCTTCCTAGGAAGAGTGAGGAGTCCTGATCTAGACCCCAGTTAAAATAGAATCAATGGACTTTTTGCAGAGAAGAGGGGCATTTGAGACGGAATTGCCCAAAAGTGAAGTCTGCAGTCATAGCAGAAGTTGACTGACAGGAACCTGGAGAATCTACCCTAGCAGATCCACTAGTTATAGTAAAGCTAGGGAGACAGGGAAAAGAAATAGAGTTTTAACTGCTACTGGAGCATCTTATTAGATTTTGAATCAGGAATTGATACAGAATCACAGAATCAATGTTAGGGAGTGGAAGGGACCTTGAAAGATCATCTAGTCCAATCCCCCTGCCAGAGCAGGAACACCTAGATGAGGTTACACAGGAAGGCGTCCAGGCAGGTCTTTAATGCCTCCAGAGTAGGAGACTCCACAACCTCCCTGGGCAGCCTGTTCCAGTGTTCCGTCACCCTCACTGAGAAGAAGTTTCTTCTCAAATTTAAGTGGAACCTCTTGTGTTCCAACTTGATCCCATTACCCCTTGTCCTATCATTGGTTGTCACCGAGAAGAGCCTGGCTCCATCCTCGTGACACTCACCCTTTATATATTTGTAAACATTAATGAAGTCACCCCTCAGTCTCCTCCAAGCTAGAGACCCAGCTCCCTCAGCCTTTCCTCATAAGGGAGATTCTCCACTCCCTTAATCATCTTCGTTGCCCTGTGCTGGACTCTCTCCAGTAGTTCCCTGTCCTTCTTGAACTGAGGGGCCCAGAACTGGACACAATATTCCAGGTGTGGTCTCACCAAGGCAGAGTAGAGGGGAAGGAGAACCTCTCTGGACCTACTAACCACCTCCCTTCTAATACACCCCAAGATGCCATTGGCCTTCTTGGCCACAAGGGCACAGTGCTGGCTCATGGTCATCCTGCTGTCCACCAGGACCCCCAGGTCCCTTTCCCCTACACTGCTCTCTAATAGGTCATTCCCCAACTTATACTGGAACCTGGGGTTGTTCCTACCCAGATG
The DNA here is from genome assembly GCF_037038585.1 of Patagioenas fasciata. NCBI lineage: Eukaryota > Metazoa > Chordata > Aves > Columbiformes > Columbidae > Patagioenas > Patagioenas fasciata. The sequence goes on from NC_092559.1 coordinate 50,232,180, forward strand.
CAAAACTCTACACTTTCCCTTGTTATATTTCATTAAATTTTTCTCTGCCCAACTCTCCAGCCCGTCCAGGTCTCGCTGGATGGCGGCACAGCCTTCTGGCGTGTCAGCCACTCCTCCCAGCTTGGTGTCATCAGCAAACTTGCTGATAGTACACTCTATTCCCTCGTCCATATCATTGATTAATATAATGAATAATATAGAAGCTATTTGTTGGACACCAGAACCTGCAATGGTAAAAGACCTCCAGACATTTATTGGAATGACAGATTGTTGCAGACTTTGGATTTATAATTATGGACTTTCAGTAAAGCGTTTGTATGAAACACCTCCAAGTTGAATTGGACAAAAGAAACCAGGAGGGCTTTTTCAAAACTGAAAAAGGAGCTGATCAAGGCCCCAGCGCTAGGCCTTCCAGATGTCACCAAACCATTTTACTTATTCTCTCTAGGACCCTAGAAGCGAGCAGTGGCCTACTTCTCTAAGCAATTAGATGAAGCAAGCAAAGGCTGGCCTGGATGTCTTCGAGCTGTGGCAGCGGCTGTATTCAATATAGAGGAAGCTCGCAAGTTCACTATGGGACAGAAAATGACTGTGTTAGTGTCCCATACAGTCACAACTGTACTGGAACAAAAGTACCAGGCGGTGTTGGTAGAACAAGATGATGTGAATATTGTCACTACTAACATTGTCAATCCAGCTTCTTTCCTCAGTGGATCTGTTTCAGAGCCTGTGGTCCACAATTGTTTGGAAACAACAGAAGCTGTTTACTCCAGCAGACCAGATTTAAAGCAACAGCCACCGGAGGATGCTGAAGACTCCTGGTTCACCGACGGAAGCAGCTTTGTAAAGCAAGGAGTACGTAAAGCTGGGTATACGGTGACAACTACCTATAAGGTAATCGAAGCTAAACCTTTGCCTCCTAGGACTTCTACTCAGAAAGCTGCACCCACACAAGCTTTAAAATTATCCAAAGAGAAGAAGATTAATATTTGGACTAATTCAAAGTATGTTTTTAGAGTAGTGCATGCTCACGGAGCCATTTGAAAAGAACTAAGTTTATTAACAGCACAAGGAAAACAGATTAAACATGATGCTCCAATTGTTGGAAGCTGTGCTGTTACTAGAAAAGTTACCATCATGCATTTCAAGGAGCATCAAAAGGGAAACACTGATCAGGAAATAGGAAAAAAATTGGCAGATTACAGATTATACTGCTAGACAAGCTTCTAAAAAGAGATAGATATGAAGGTAATGTTAAGGATGTACCCGTGAGAGAGAAGGGAGTAGAAGAGTAACACTGATGATAGCAAAATTAGCCAATGAGATGTTACTGCTGTAACTTGTAACCAATAGTGAAGAGACACATGAATTGGTAAAACTGTATAAAAATGCACTTGTGGCAATAAATGGCATCTACTACTTTCATTCTGGAAGAACTTGGTTTATGTTGTTTGTCTGTCTCAACCACGACATATGGTGACCCCGACGTGATCCTGCCTGAAGAGGATCTCGCATGAAGAGGAGACAGCGTGAAGCTCTGACAACCAAAGACGAGCTGTGGAGACGGAGCCCTGTACAGCTGATAGAGCAGCCGAGGAGAGCTGCCGAAGATCCGGATCACTGAAAAGACACCACACTAAGAGTTGGTGAGCTACCGGGAACGGGGCAGGGGTGGAACTTATCTAAACAAGAGGGTATTATATTATCTACATGGAAGTTGCTTCTGAAGAAGCAGGGTATTAGCCCTCTGGAACTGACTTTACGAAGGAAGGACTGTGTTACTATGGGGCAAAGCACTAGTGAAAGATGCAAAGAAACAACTGAACTGTTAACAACATGTCACTTTTTGCTAGAGACTTTCAGAGGATTAAAAGACCAACGGGAACGTGCAGAGACAGTGGGGAGGGATGGTCTTCCTGGCTCTCCTGGTCCAGATTCGGAGGAAAAGGCGAGATTAAGTACTACTCCGACCCCCCCTGTTACTAAAGGTTCGTCAACACTACCCAAGTCCATATTATCTGATACGGACAAGGATCCGCGACACTTTCTTGAAAAGTTAAAAGGAATAGAGGAGGAGCGTATGTATGTGTGGCCCCGAGATCAGATAAAAGCTATGAAAGACTCACATGAAAAAACAGCGTTGGGTTATATACGATCTCGGGAGGAGCCCCCGGAGCACCGGTCAGAGCAGTGCATTCAACCTACTGCTCTGCCGTCATCAATCACGGCTCAAGCGTCTGCTCCTCCGTCGTCAGTCGTGGTTCCGCCGTCTGCGTTACCGCCATTGGTCACAGTTCAACCTTCTGCCCCGCTGCTATCAGTCGTGGAAGGAAAAAGTGGACATTTTTTTTCCTATCCCCCCTTGCCTGGAGATTTAGGTGGGGAAGATCCTCCCGTGGTGAGCCAGACTGAACCAAATAACGTAATTTCTATGAATTTGGGTCCCCCCAGCCTGCCCCCACCCCCCTCCCATGCTGCTGCAGAGCAAATTCCTGAGGGTGGGGATAGAGTTTCAGAGCGTAAACCGAACTTACCAAAAAGCTGGGATTTACCCCCCAACTCTTGGAAGAGACACTAATTGGCATACCACAACTACAGGCACGATAAATTCCTGAAATCCTGAGGCAGTCAAGCGACCTCGCATATCAAGCTATGATAAAGGTGCCTGAAACTGACAAAGTAGCCAAATCATTTGCAACTATTAATCAGGGTCCCAATGAGAATTACATGCAATTTATTGACCATCTTCAAGAGGCCATCAACAAGCAGGTTGAAAACTTAGAAGCTAAGGAAGCACTAGTGTTGAAATTCCCAATAGAGAATGCTAATGTTTGCTATCAACATGTTATCTGTGAGTTTTACAGTACATATTATGTGTTTCTGTGTATTGACTCTCTGAAAATTAAGCAGTTTGTCAGGACTGTGAGTTAATTGTTTCACTGGTTATTGTTAGAATTGTTTCTTTGTGGTATAAGTGCGCCGTAAAACCTTCTCCCCACTTTTCCCACTTGCGCTGCAAGCAGCCCTGTGCTTTCCCCCCTCCCTCCCTCCCTCTTCTTGTAGTTTCTTCTTATGAGATGGGTTCAGGAATGACTGTTTTCAGTTGTGTTCATAAGAAATCGTTATTGGGAGGTGTTTTAGAACATAGGAAAGCACTTGGAAATATGAGGAAGAAAGATCTTGTGAAATATTGTAATAAATGGTGGCTGCTGTGTAAGTTTGATGGTTGGGAAAAGTGTCCGGAGAATAGAACCTTGAAGTATAATTCTTTGTTGTTTCTAAAGTGAGAAGAGCAGGACAAAAATACAACTCTACAAGAGATCATTGAATCATTTCAGACAGTTTTACAGCTGGAACGGTTTGAACTTCAACGAGCTGAGAGAGAGTTAACTGATAACACACAGGTCACAGTAAACTTGCTGAAGTCTACAAGATACTTTCTTCATTAACCTGTTTTCTTTGTGGGTATCTGTTTAAGCATGTTGCAGTTTTAGTAGGCTTTTGTTGTGTGGTCCAGTGATTTCACAGACTGTTAAATAATGAGAATGAGACTCAAAATGTGCGTTTTGTGATAATACAGAAGATCATGAGTAATTTCGTTCTTTCCTGCATGAATGTGATGGTAAAATTTTGTGTGTAGTAGCTGTTATTTTTCTTTCTAGCATGCTAACTTTATTCCGGCATTCAGACTTGCACAACTCTGTGATGGGCTGTGTTTCATCACTATGTACTAAATTTGGCTCTTGTGTATGCACACCAATTAAAGAACCCTGTTTTTGGGATAACAGTTGTAGCGCACCAGATGAGACACTGATAAAAGCCTTGCCCGGTCCAGCTTGCTGCAGCGGTGGGGGGGCGGGTGCCGATGGGGCCCCAGCACGCACTGACCTGTTTTGTCAGGGAGACCCAGCAGCACTGCTACCTGGCTGAGCAGTAAGTGGTTCAAAGGTGCAATGCAAAATATTGAGATATTGTCTTGAATAAGTGTAACACCGATCTATCTGCATATTTGAACTTGGTATTTGATTTTCGTATCTGAGCTCAGTATTTTAATTTGCATATTTATATTTGGTACCAAAATAATTTTGTTTGGGGAGATAATTACAAAATGGGAACCGGTTCCACTACTAAAATTCCACCTTGCTCCCCCTTAGGATGCATCCTTCCGCATTAGAGTAATTGCTTCTATTGTTATCTTGTAATTTTGAGACCAGAAAATAATTTAAATTGTTAAACTCTAATTCGCATTGAAAAAAAACAAAAACAAAAACAAAAACAAACAAACAAAAAAAAACAACAACCAAAAAAAACCAAAAAAACCCCAAACACTTAAATGCTATGATGGATGTGACCTTGGTATTGTATGAAGTTGTATTTAGAAGTTGCTGCAATATGAACTGATGTGGATCTAGGAAAACGGAATAATGGATTGATGTTTAATATGCTGTTTTTTGACATCTGTAAAGTGTGAAAGGTAAATGGGGCTGAGGAATGTAACAACTGTTGAGCTAATTGGAATTGTTTATAAAACTAGCTCATTCAACCGAGGAGTTCGCCAGAGCCTCCTACTTCATACCAGCGATTACGCCAGCTGCGTGGCCTTGGTACATCTGAACTGCAGCAAGACAAGAAAAAAGAAAAAAAAAATAAAATGGAAAAACCCGTTTTCCTGCTGCTAAGTGGAGAAAGAGGGGCTTTACTCCCCCCGCTCTGTCTTTTATTTTCCCTGGAGTATTGTCACCCATCCTTGTTGTGGCACTGCGTTGCTTCTCGGCTTTGAATCAGGGGTTGCTGGTGTTGTTTCTTTTTGCTTCTGTCTTGTTTCCTAGGTTTTGGCACATCTGAGGAAAGAGCTCATCATTTTACCTCCTTACTGAAGTCGGTCTTTTCACACTGGTCAGCTTTTGGGAGTCAGAGCGCTCAGTGCTTCTCTGGGTCAGACTAGTACTGATTTGGGTGTGGAGTGCAGCCAGGCTGGTTTGGCGTGGAGTTCAAACTGATTTGTTTTCATACTGAGCTGCACGTCTTGCCATCTCAGATGGGGGTGAGAGGGAGGTTTTATTCCCCCTAGCGCCCCTCCCCTAAGCAATGTTACTGCTAGAGATCTGTAATACTGCATGAAGGAGTCTGAGGGTGAAATTTAAAGGCATCACCAGTGGATCCATAGTTCTAATGAAGCTGGGAAATTAAACAAAAATATTATATATATACATATATATATACATATATATATATACATACATATATATATATACACACACATATATATATATGTATATATAGACTCATTCTATGGTAACTGGTTCTAAGAGACTTTTTAGTAAATTTAGTAAATTCACTGTGCTAGTTTTTGAGGTCATGGGAGAAAACAAAAGCAAAGCTGTTTTTTGAGACTAATAGAATGCCAAATCTGGAACAAAGTTTTCATACATGAGTTCTTGTATTTGCCAGGAAGTCATGTACGTCTCTTGGGTCAAGATTTGTTAAGTAAATTGTAAGCTGAAATAACGTTTTCTGAGAATTCTGTTTAGTTGCATGTCCTACAAGAAGCTGCTTGGATGGTGCAGATCTACTTGTGCAAGTGAAAAATCTCCAAGGAAATTTTGAATGCTGTATTTCCACTAGTATTAACAGCCAATGTTTCGATAACGCAAACACTGCACTGATAGATCTGAAACAGGACTTCGATCCGGTAAGGGAAAACAATATCCAATAAATACGACAGCCAAAATGGAGTTAGAGATTTTGAGGAATAAATTTATGACAACCTTACAGGTTGACTGCATTCGATTGGACTTGTAGATTTGTCTGTTTATAGCTACAACATAGAAAAAACCTGTGGCTATTGTGGGACAGTATGATGAGATTGCTAACAGACTGATATACCGATTGTTACTCTGATCAAGAAAAGCAGGGAATGAATTTAAGTCTCAATAGGCCATGATCCTTTTGTCCTACATGTACCATTTGTGAAGTTTAATTTTTATTTTTTTTATTTGCAATCTATGTCTTTGTAAATTGCACTAACTGATTTTCTTAATAGCACAGCTTTTGGCATGCATAAATGTAAAATGTAAATTGCTCAGAACCTGCAATTCTTTAACATCAGGTCATAGGCCATACTTGTATCTGGTCTGATTCTACATACTTGCACAGTTTTTGTTGATGGTTCTGGGAAGTCTCATAAAGCTGTAGTGGTTTGGTGTGAAGATAACAATCGGCATCATTCTGTAAAAATTATTGAAGGTTCAACCCAATTAGTAGAACTTGGCGCAGCCTTACATTACTTAGAGCTTTTTAAGGAGGAACCTCTAAATTTGATTTGTGATTCTGAGTACGTAGTCAAGGTCCAACGTATGTATCTGATTCTGAACTGTGTTTTGGTTTTTTTTTTTTCTTTTTTTAAACAAAAAGGGGGGAGAAGTAGGGAAAACACCACAAAACCAGTTGTCAAAAGCATTGTATGTGATGAAACACTTTGCAAGTATGACCCAAAAACATGCTAAATCAGAAAGAACCTACATTAGTTGTGGTCAAATCACTAGTTAATGGTCAATGGAAAAGGCCGCATCAATTGATAACCTGGGGGAGAGGCTATGCTTATGTCCTTACAGATCAAGGGCCGCAATGGTTGCCAGCATGTAATGTGAAATCGGTGTTATATTCCTGACAATGATTGCTGCATCTGCTGCGCTTTGGATGCCTGCACAGACAAAGACTAACATGGATTACTTTAGCCAACATGACTGGCCAGGACTCTACATGCCTAGCTATGGCATCTCCGGAAAACCTGTTCCACACATGCTTGGTTGGCATCTCCCTTGATAACTACAGCAGCATCACACGACTGTTTCAAAATAGTGGTTGATCTAGAGGCATTGCAACGAACTGTAATAATACCAACATGGCACTTTGGATTAATTGCCTCCTGGAAGCAGATATTGAACCACAGGAACTGGAATTGCTGGCATCTATGTCCATGGACGCTTGTATCAACCTGGTTTGTGAAAAGTGTCAGAACAATATACGAGAACACGAATGGATAAGACTGCAAAATGTTAATGCTACCCTTGGTGACTATAGAAATGAAACTTGATGGTGTAACACCTCGCAGAAGAATCCAAGGGGTGTCATTGATAATGTGGGACAGAGACCCCAAAAACCTCCTGTATGGTATATTCTTGATCTGTGGAGATAGAGCCTGACCAGGAATTCCTTCTAATGCTGTTGGAGGACCATGTAGTTTGGGACTATTAACTTTTTTAACACCCAATGTATCTATGACAATAGATCACAGAAGAGTAAGATGAGAAAAATACTTTTTGCATGTATATGAATCAAAATGTGATGATAATGTAGACTTTTGGGGATCAGGGTTAAGGGTTTTAGAACCTCATGTATCTGGTGTTGGCACAGCTAAAGCTTTAAATACTTTAGAAAAATTAGGATGCTGGTTAGTTAAGCAAACTAACAGAACTTCTAAGGCTTCAAGTGGACTTTTGTTAGATGTAGATTCTGTAAGACATGCCACATGGCAGAGTAGAACCGCAATAGACTTCTTGTTATTAGCATTGCTTAGTGGTTGGGGGTTTTTAGGATGGTTGCTATCAGTAGTGAAAACGGGACTGATTGTTTTGATGATTGTTGTGGTTGTGTTACTAATGTTGCCATGCATGATTTCTCTGCTGCAAAGGGCCCTGCAGTGGACAACGAAGGCAATTTTTTTTAGCACAAAAACAAAAAGGGGGAATTGTGGGGGACTACGGTGGGTCCGTGGATTCCCTGACGGAGGGCATGGGAACAGAAATTAGCCTTGAAGATATGAAGGCCTACCCGTGAGAAAGATGGGAGTAAAGGAGTATCCGGAGATGTTAAGGATGTACCCGTGAGAGAGAAGGGAGTAGAAGAGTAACACTGATGATAGCAAAATTAGCCGATGAGATGTTACTGCTGTGACTTGTAACCAATAGTGAGGAGACACATGAATTGGTAAAACTGTATAAAAATGCACTTGTGGCAATAAATGGCATCTACTACTTTCATCCTGGAAGAACTTGGTCTATGTCGTTTGTCCGTCTCAACCACGACAAGGTAATGTCTCTGATCCCAGATGACTGTCTCCTCAAACCAACATCAATAAACTATACCTTGCAGTATGTTATGGAAAATTGTATTAGAATACAACAAAACTAATTGGGGAGCTGATGCTCTATACCAAGATTTGATTAAAAGGTAAGAGTGAATTTATATACTATTTAGAAACAAGTGACCCAGCAATGTGAAATATGTCTGGAAAACAATTTTAATACTGTAAATAGGGTACAAATAAGAACAATTGTAAAAGGGGAATGTTCTATAGAGGGCCACATTTTGTTGCACAGGTAAGTGCAGCAAGTCAATAAAGCATCAGAGATTGATTGGCAGTTGCATACTTCCTACAAGCCTTAAGAAATTGGGCAGGTAGAAAAGAAAATTAATCATATAATCAAACAGCAGTTAAATAAAATTTGTCAGTAAAAATTTGAAGTAAAATCAAGCACTATCTTTAGTGTTGCTCAGAATTAGAGGGAAGCCTCGAGCCAAGGAAAACTTATAAGTCTTTTCTTTCAAACCAAGAGATTAAGTATATGTTAAAGCTTTTTCAGGTCCACCTTTAGAAGAGAAGTGGAATGGACCATTCCAGGTGTTGCTGACGGCCTTTACTGCAATCAAGATTAAAGAGGAACTTGCCTGGATTCACTATTCAAGAGTGAAGAAAACACCAGATAAGAAACAGACATCATAACCAGTAGACCTACCACTTCACAGTTTTCTCGGTATTGAACTATTATAGCCCAAAATTAACTAAAAGAAATGTCTGCACAGCTCAAATCTGAAAATGCAAAATATCCTTTGTTGGCATTATTGGTGATAATTATAGTCTTGATAATGGTCTTATACGGTATTGAAATATGAGCAATTGCAAATCCTTTGGGAAATAAACTGAAGTATTACATGAAGTCACAAAAATGATACATCTTGTGACTTTAATTTTAATGCTAATAATTTTTACTTGCATTATACTACAATGTTCTATTTGGTACTGCTATCAAGTAACAGAGAATTATGCCATACCGCAACACGATATGATAATATTTTGTAGATCTATATTGCAAAAGAATTTGCAAGTGTGTTGAAAAGGGAGGAATTGAAGAGAAGTTGCCAAATTCATGTATACTGTGATTAAGTTACAAAAGACGTACCCATCATTAACCAATTGACATAAGATAAATGCTTTCTGACCATCTGCAAAAGGAGGGGATATTTTTCAAGTTTTAGATCCTTCTGCATGACAAGAGGGAGAAAGAAGATTAAGTGATACATTGTTTAGAAGCAGAGTGCTTAGTTTTTATTTAACTAATAATTAATAGATGCATTGTAAGTAAGAAACTAAACAATTATAACTAACATCATCAATTATTTCTTAGTATAGATGTATTGTATGTCAAAATTTTCAAAAATCATAATGCATATGTAATAGTTATGTGAATATAAGCAATGCAAGAGCATCCAGTCACTGGAGCACTTATGGAGGATGATCCCCAGTGTTTCCCAGCGCTGATAAAATAAAGAATGCCACTTAACAGTATAATTGACTCTACTGTTAAGTTTATTTCTCCGTTTCAATAGAGTTAATTTCTTGACAGCAGCTAGTATGGGACTCTTTTGGATTTGTGCTAAAAAGCAGCGTTGATAATGCAGAGATGTTTTGTTATTACTGAGCAGTGCTCACACCAAGTGGCTTTTTCTGCCTCTCACATCGCCCCACCAGCAAGTGGGCAGAAGGTGCACAGGAAGCTGGGAGGGGGCAGAGCTGGGACAGCTGACCCCAACGAAGATTGCTTGAAAAATACTATTTGTCTGTGTATTGCTTTAGCAGAAAAAGGTCACCATGCATCTCTTCCTAAGCTTCAGCTGTGTCAGCAGGAAACAAAATTTTTAGGATTCGTATTAAAAGGACAAAAATTAGTAGACCCAGAATGGGTGCAAGCTATTGTAGAAATATCTCGATCAGTAACAAAGAAGCAATTGTGAGGGGTTTTAGGCACAGCAGGATACTACAGACCTTGGATATGGGGGCTACGGGGGGTAAGTAAGTCATTAACAGAAGCTATCAAGGCAGAGAAAGTAGAGCCTATACATTAGGGTTCAGAAAAAGAAAAATCTTTCCAAGCTATTAAAGAAGCTTTAGCTTCTCCTCCAGCATTGAGATTGCTGTATAACTCCAAGCCCTTTGAAATATTTGTGGAGTAGTCAGCCCTGTGGCTTATTAACTCAACTGGAGCCTGTAGCGGCAGGAAGTAACTCTGGTGTGTCCTGCTTTTGTTAAAAACAAGACCAGTTCTCTTTTAGTGATTTTTCCTTTCAGCTAAGTTCTTCTAAGTAACTAAGTAACTGCACTTTCCTGAAGTTAGCTGCTTATTTTTTCTCAGACACTGTGCTCAGTGCTGATAAGATGACCAACGGAATGTTGAAGAAGCTCATGTTTAGATTTATTTCTATGACAACTAAGAACTGATAAAATTCTGCCACGAGAGGGGTGTGTTTGAGGAGGGGCAGACAGAACAGGTGACTAAAACTAAACAACTGAGTATTGCATCCCATAATCGTCATACGCCCTATATAAGAGGGAGATCACTAGGGTCTCGCTCTCTTTGACCATGGTCGGCATCTAGAGAGGACCCTGCCCATCTGCCTGTGATCTATAGGCCTCAGGCCCTGCATCCCTGAAATCCAGTTTCCAGTTTACTGTGAAGTCCCGCCCATGACTTCCAGGTGCCTGCCCTGCAGCTGCTGGAGCCACGCCAGCTACACCCACCATGGGAGGGGTTAAACGCTACTCTACCCTGGGACATTCAAGATTGAGTTTTGTATATTTTGTATAATTTTCTCTATTTATTAGTAGCATTAGTAAAGCTTTTAAAACCCTTCAAACTTGAAGCTTCTCTTCCTTCCTCCTTATCTTCCTTATCATCTTTCCAATCTAAAGAAAGGGTGGGGGGAGGGCAAGGGGATAACAGGGAGTATCTGTCACAGTTTATTGTCACCTTGCATTAAACCTTGACATGGTGTTAAAGTGACAGCAGCAACAGCAGCTATCATAAAAAGAAGCAGACCATTATTTTTGGGTCACCCAACAACCATGTATGTCCTGGATGAAATAGAACTGACTCTTAAAAAACATGCTATACAAGTATCGTCCCTACAAAGAACTCATTGTTATGAATTAACAATTTTAAATGCAGATAATATTACTTCAAAAAGATGTAATGTTTTGAATCCAGCAACTTAACTGCCTGTTTCCTCCAATGCTGAGCTGCATCATGATTGTGCTAAGGTAGTGTTCCAGTCCAGCCATCTACAGGAAGATCTATGGCATCAACCTCTAGAAAACTTGGATCTAACCCTTTTCACCGATGAATGGAAAATGACACACAGGCTATGTAGTGGTGAGAAACTTAGACTTGAAGTAGAACCTCTACAACCCTTGGTGGGTGCCCAAGGGGCTGAATTACCTGCTTTAGCAAGAGCAGCCTAGTGGGGACACGATCAGCAGTTAACTATTTACGCTGACTCTATGCCTTTGGAGTATTTCATGTAATGGATATGCTATAGAAAGAACAAAGATTCCTTACCTCAGGGAAGAAAAAAAAATATTACTAATGGGACTGAAATCCAAATGTTGTTGGAAACTATTAAGCTTGCAAGGGAAATCACTGTAGTAATACTGTCCAGCTCATACCAGTGGATCCAGCAAATGAATTGGCAGATAGAGCTGCAAAAGCTGCTGCACGCCAATGAATATACCAGTGTACCGCCATAACAACTCCCTCTACTAATGATTGGCCACATCTCAATAATTCAGCCCAAATATATGCAGAAGTTACTGTAAGAGTCGGTCTGAAGATGGAACAGTATTTGCCTGAAACATTTACCATCAGGAACTGAGAGAACTGAGGCCCTGACAGAAAGAACAGATGGACAATGACTTGAAGAGAGGCCCGAGGAGAAGCATTGTGTTGCACAGGTCTCTCCAACCCAGAGGGCTACTGCTAACAATGGCTGCTGTATGGACTTTGCCTGCTGCTTCAGCCAAGCTAGCCCCCGCCTCCTAAAAGGGATTGTTATACGGGTTGCTCTGACCCAGGGACAATAGCTGCCATCCAGAAGATGGATTCTCACCTGCAGCCTCGGTCACACCTTGTCCCCCACCTCCTCCCTCGAACAAAGGCCAACAAAAAAGAGCATGTCCAGAAGCTCACCAAGGGTCCTGAGATCACCCAACGGACCAGAGAGAGACCCCTGAATGCAGGCCATACAAGTTCAGACAAGTGTTGACAAGAGTGGCGAAGACTTTTCGAGCCTGCGCAGTTTAAGCCTGGTTTGCAAAACCAAGGCAAAGTCTGGAGTCAAACAATGGGAGTGAGGTGGGGGGGTGAAGAAGCATAAAAGATGGTTGCTAACTGGACATCATTGAGATCCCCCCACCAGAGGATCCCGACCCATGACAGAGGACCAGCAGGACTTTGCAGGACCAGAGACCAGAGGGTCACCTCTGGACCTCATCTGGTGGTAAACCAATCCTCATTCCCATCTTTTCTTTTTCTTTCACTGTTTCTTTTTCCTTTCTCTTTTTCTTACTCTCTCGCTATCGTGTGCCACTTTATGGGCAAAATAATAAAGTAACTCTGTTTGATTGAATTATAACCCCTTGGCATTTTGGTTGCCTTAATTTTGTGCTTTGAGATCAAGGTAAAAGAACCATCACGAATCCATCACCGATTGGACCATGACAGTTACTCAAGAAGAATGGGCTCGGTGGGAAAGTTGAGAGGCTGTGAAATTTGAACTATTGGAGCAAAACTCATTTTACCAGGAAATATTTAATCACTTTGGCTAGATAGTTTCATGATAAAACATACTGAGGGATGACAGCAATTGTTAATTAGATTGAGAATGTGGGTAGCCCCAGGAATACATATGGGAGTAAAAAAGATTTTGATTTCTTGTCCCACATGTTGGAAGTTTTACAATGCAAAATTGAAACAGGAGGCTTAGAGGATGATTATGGACATACATCCCATTACAAAGACTGTGACTGATTATGCTGACATGCCTCCCGTAAGTAGACTTAAGCACCTGCTGGTAATCATGGGACAACTCTCAGGCTGGGTAAAAGCATCTCCCACCAGGAAGGCTGATACTGTGGGAGTGGTCAAAGTACTCTTGCAGGAAATCATTCACAGATATGGAACACCGGAAACCATAGAATTTGATAGGGGTTCTCATTTTCCAGCAAGAGTGAACAACATTCAACAACTAAACAGCATTCATAAAAGTTTAGAAATACAGCAACAGCTACATGTTGCATATCATCCACAGTCCTCAGAACAGGTGGAAAGAATGAATATGACTATTAAAAGTAAAATGTCCTAAACTTGTAGTCAAGTGAGTTTGAAATAGCCTGAAGTTTTAGGAACAGTGCTATGGGATAATAGTAATATCCCTCGCCAACCTCTAGGGTTGTCACTAGCAGAAATAGTGTTTGGCAGGCATTTAGCTGTACCAGAGACTTTTGTCCCCCTTCTTAGATGGAGATAAATGGTTGACCCAGAATGTTTTATATATGCAACAAGGGGTTGAGGGAAAAAGAACTATGCTCAATGGTATCAACCCACACCACTTGAAATACAGGTACATGACATACAGTCTGGAGATGAAGTGTAAATTAAGGTGTTTTCATGAAAATCAAAATTAGAACATAAATGGGAAGGGCCATATACTGTCCTACTATTGTTGAAGTTTTTAGAAGAGAAAACTGGATAGATACACCATTCTCACATTAAGCAAGTGGTGAATAACCAACCAGTTAATAATTGACTACATTTGGAAGAACCCATACACCGAAAAGATGAAGTAGAAAATCTCACTCCTCTTGGTGCTGTTAACCATGATGACCAGTGCAGCACGGTCAAGTATAAAATCAATGGCTGACCCAGTGTGGTAAAAAGTTAACGGGACTAAAGGGGAGGTAGTTCACATAGATTTTTATGGGGCAGGTATCCAAATCCCTGAAAAGCCCCTGAAACTGTATTTATATATATTGGAAAGCGACATGTATATTATGCCTGTTACTTGTAATAACATTGTATATGAAGCTTTGGTTAATAGTTAAATACCTTGAAAGACTTCATGAGTTCTATTTGACATATTAAGCAGGGATGCTTAATAAGAACAAAGGAAGGACTGTTGCAGAATAAGTTAAATCAAATTGACTTTTAAACTGTATTCTATTCCTTTAGCTGTATTCTTTTCTTTGAATAACCTATTTTAGCATGAGTTGTCAAACTTAGCATGAGTGGCCAGGCTTGCTGGAATTCCAGGCCACGTCATGAATTTATCTTAACCTGGTTGCTTGGTTATGGGGGGCCTTGAAGACCAGTACCAGGAGATAGAGAGGAAACAGCAGAGGCTGCAAACCTTCTAGATAAGAACAGTAAAAAAAGCTGTCTGGAGGACAGGGAGTCCAATAAGAAACAAAGAAGCCCCCAGACCTGGAATTACCACTGGACCAAAAGACATGTGGACAGCGTGTGAAGGATGCATGAAGAGCGAGTACATAGATTGCGAGGGTTTAAAAGCCCAAGCTGCTTTTTTCTTGGGCTCCCTCCCCTTGAGAGGCACCCAGTCTGAACTGTTTCTTTGTACTTTTTTTTTTTTATTTTTTATTTTAATTAAATTTATTTTTATTTTTTTTTAAGCATAGACGTCTGAGGCTATGCTATGGGAAACCTAGGGTCAAGAAAATTTATTTAACAATGCTTTATTGGAAGAGAGTTATTTTCATTCTCCAACTTGTATGTTTGTGCTTTGAAAAAAATCATAGTCTTGTCTGCTGATTGTGGACACCTTAAAACCCTGTCTTTCAGTTCCTTATCCAAATGAAAATTTGAACTTGAAATTGTTCCCATGTGTTTGTGTTTAATCTGGAAAAATTTTTCTAGTAGCTGAGAAATCAGACGTGTATGGAAAGGTGCGTGTTTTTTTAGAAACAAAATTACCCCCCTCCCCTCAAATATACTTTGTTTATTTCCAAAATAAATCTAGTCAGTTTATACAGAAATATTCTCATTCATCTAATTTGTGATTTTTGTTAAGGAATGAGAAAAATAAAATCCATGGGGAAAAAAATAGTGTAGAATTTTGTCATTTTATAATGAGATAGTTAGAAATCACACCTAACTTAATGAGAAATAAGTACATTTCATTACCAGATACAGCCATCCTTTTTTGGTACAAAACCTCTGGTAACAAAGGTTCCAGTTCCAGCAGAAACCGGGGAACTTCGGTCTCAAGTAATACTGAACCCTAGTGTATTAAACAGAACTTCCTCTGGACTAAACACATGTTGACTCTGATAGTTACATGAATTTACTTTTGATCACTTCCGCTCAATAGTCAGTAATTCCAGATAATTACATTTAACTTCTAGAAGTAAGGCCAAGATATGCATTTGTCTACTGAAATAATTTATGAACAAAGCTTTAAATATTTTTCCATATTGTTTCAAGGACATCTTCATCAGAGATAATTTTGTCTTGGGAGCTTTCAGGAACATATCAGAGGGTCCTGTGTAAAAAACAAACAAACAAACAAACAAAAACAACAAAAAAAACCCCAAAAAACCTTAAGATTATTTTTCCTAAATAAAATACAGGACAGTCATTTTACAGCAGTAAGTTATCTGCGCTATTGTTTTAAACAATAAACTCTAAAGAATATTATTTCATATTGATCCTACTATAAAACCACCATCTGATGTATTTAGAGCAACATCGATTGCAACACCTTGGAACTACTTTGATCATGCGCAGTGTCCTCTGGTGGTCTTTCAGGGGGTCTTCAGGATGAAGTAAGTAGTCTTCATCGCTTCTGTCCTTTTCACCTTTTGATGCTGCACATGCGCACTACTCTAGAATTGCACAACTGCTGACTAGCTTAATTTCCAGAGGTACTGTATATATTTCTCCTCATTCTAAGCATATTTGGGCTAAGATAAACGCTAGGTTGATAAGATAAAAGTATGCTCAATTCCCTTATTAGGTAAAACTCGGTATGCAAAGGTTGAGTCAGTCTTGTACCCGTCCCAAAAGAGAACATCTTGTAAAATTGATCCTGTTAGTTTCCTATTAAAATTGGCTGTATTGATTATATTAGTAAATTCCCCTATAAAATTGATTCTATTTCTAACACTATAACCCACTCAACCCTTACCTTGGTGTTCTTATGAGCAAGATACTTTATTCTTATGAAGTCTCCCAAATTGTTCTTTACACATCATAAGTTTAGAACCTGTTAAGAGATACCAAGATAAGAATAATCTTACGATCTCCTCGGTCACTGTTCTGTCTCAGTTTCCCTTCTCTGCTTAGGTATCTACTTTCATAAAACTTGTATCTTCAATGCTGCTCCTGATCTGCAATTTTAGTTAAAATCTGTCAATGTTATTGGGAAAAAAAGACAGAACATGACAGCATATATTTTTCTTAGGAAACCAGCTTAAA
Source organism: Patagioenas fasciata (assembly GCF_037038585.1). Lineage (NCBI taxonomy): Eukaryota > Metazoa > Chordata > Aves > Columbiformes > Columbidae > Patagioenas > Patagioenas fasciata. The sequence goes on from NC_092559.1 coordinate 50,248,784, forward strand.
ACTAATCATAAGCAGATAGTGCTTGGGAATTGGTTTTTGGGTGAACAGAGAAAGCAAACCTAAAGTCGCTGTCAAGGCTTAACTCCTAAGTCTGGACCTGAACTCTTGCCAAGAGTTTGGGATTTTGAGCCAGACCCACCAAAGCAATGCAACAAGCAGGAGAATACACTTCCTATCTCAGAATCTTGCAAATATTTATAAATTGCCTCTTGATTTACTCCATATTCACTTTAATTCTATTGCTGATCTTGCACATTTTTCCAAAAACAGGAAATGAGCAATGATATACTGCAAACTGAAATAACTGAGGGAAATAAAAAGAAATGGCACAGTACATCAGGATGTGGTGGTACAGATACCCCATCCAGGGCTACCTGGCAATCTCAAGACAAGCTGACATCATATTCCTACCCTGGTTGCAAACATTCTTGCTTTAATCACAAATGCAGTGAATAAAAATGAACTGGCACTCCTCAGTTGGTGATCACAAGGCAGGCCAGCATTGTTCTTGTCTTGATCAAAGAGTGAGTTGCAACCATCAGGTGCCTCCTGATTGTACCTGAAACTTCTATGAACCGGATCATTACCCAGTTTGGGAAGTACCAGGTGAGCCCAAGGCAAGTTGTGGAAAAACACTGACCAAAGTTAATGATCTTGCAACTCTATAGATAGCAATCCCAAGTGAGGCTTGTTGAGCTCTCCAGGTGTGGGGGTCCAATTTTGGACCCAGGAAGGTTCAAAAATTATTCCAAGAGTGAGATTAAGACAAAAATGAGGTCAGATGCCGCTAAACAATCTTATTTTATTTTATGCCTAAAGACAGAGTAAATCTATTTCATTTTCGCACCTAAAGCTAGAGCAACAGAGACAAAGGGGGAGAAATTAGGAGGAAAGTTAAGCAAGCATGCAAGAAGATAAGCAAGAGATAAGCAAGAGATAGTCACCGCCAGGAATCCAAACATCCTCTCCTGTGGGGCAGCTCTCAGGTTTCAGGCCTCGGTAACACTGGCAGTTTGCAGGCTGGCAGTTTGCAGGTGTTGGGTTGTGCTGGTATCAGAGTCCAGGTTCCTCTAGCAGATTCCAGGTCCCAGTAGGTGCTGGCAGCGCTTGAGTCTCAGGTCCGCCGGTCCCAGGTGACAGGTTTTGGTCCTGGTGATGGATGGCCACACTTGCAAGTCATAACTTGGTCATTTTATGGAAGTTGGTGGTGGGCATTGCCTGAGCACACTGCAGGCCTAGTCACAGGTGTTGGTGGTTGATATCGCTGGAGCTTCACTTGAGCTTACACAAGCTTCAAGGATTCTTTGAGTTTTAGCAATTCACAGTGATCATGCATTTTGCACTTTAATTCACTGTATTTAGGCCTTTACAGCAGGCCCAATTAAGCAAGCAGCGTGAGTAAGCATTTTTCTGTAACAAGCAGGCCTTAAGCATATTATTTTAGCAAGTAAGCTTTGAGACAAATAATTCACAATATCTCAGCCTTCTACACTTATGCCATGTGTTAAGGACCACCGTCTTTCACACGTGCTCAAACCGTATGCTGAGAGCCACCATCTCTCAAACCGGGGTTGCAGCAGGTTGCCTCTTTGCATCTTCCTCTGAGGTGGGACGTCACCTAAAGTCACCTCACAATGAACTAACACCGCAAAACTGTGGGCAAAGATAGATTTCTTGAGACTCTACCAACATGCATTGAGAATGCCGAGGTGTTAAAAGTAATTTGCTAATTTCTAGAGGAAAATTTTGACCACAGGTACACCTCCATATATATTCAAGTATCCATGGATTTATGCATGTATAAATTTATAAATTTGAATGTGTTTTTATCCATATGTCTGTGTGCGTGTGTCGAGGATTTTGATTGCGGGGTGACAACAAAAACCCTGGCAGATGTATTGTTAACCTCCTCTCCCCCCACTTCCCCCTTTTGCTCCTCCCTCTCCCCCCTTTCCACTAAGGACAGGCGATCGGGAGGGAAAGAAGGACAGAGAGAAGAGAGTTGGAAAAATTAAAGATGTTTTACTAATGCTACTAATAAGAATAGAGAAAATAATACAAAATATACAAAACCAATCTTGAAAGTCTCAGCAACTGCAGAGCCAGCACCCAAAGTCCTGGATTAGACTCTGTAGCCAACCTGGAGCTGGATTCAGTCTCTCACTAGGTCTCAGTTCGCAGGGACAACTAGCAAGGTCCCCTCCTAATGTCGACCATAAGCAGAAGGGAAAAGGAAAAGGGAAAAAAGGACAAGATGCTCATGATCTCCCACTTTTATATAAAGTATTCACGTGAATGGAATGTTATACACAGTTGGTCAGTTTCTTGGTCACCGGTTTCTTTTTGCCCCTCGCGAGATGTCCATCCGTGCTTATCAATAAGTTTGCATTCCATTGCTAGGTTTACCAAAACATGTGTCTGGTTCTCCAGGAAAATGCAGCTAATATGAAGGCTTTAGTTGACAGGCAAATTCACTAAAAGAGAAACTTGTTTTTTAACAAAACCAGGACAGCGTGTCTATGTGTGCATAATCTGATGTATCCCTTTGTAAGCATAGTATGACCCTTGTCATAGAATAGTTTGGGTTGGAAGGGACTTTCAAAGGTCATCTAGTCCAACCCGCCCCTGCAATGAGCAGGGACATCTTCAACCAGATCAGGTTGCTCAGAGGCCCATCCAGCCCAGCCTTGAATGCCTCCAGGGATGGGGCATCTACTGCCTCCCTGGGCAACCTGTTCCAGTATTTTGCATCCTACAACAAAAGGGTCCTCTGAAAGACCAGGCAAAGTAGACAGCTGTTCAATATTCTCAGTGTCCACAGCTGCTGTGCCAAATGTCCACTGATACCCTTTTGGGTCCTTAAAATACCCTCTCTTGAGGTAGTCTATACCAAGGATGCATTGTGGGGGACTACGGTGGGTCCGTGGATTCCCTGACGGAGGGCATGGGAACAGAAATTAGCCTTGAAGATATGAAGGCCTACCTGTGAGAAAGATGGGAGTAAAGGAGTATCCGGAGATGTTAAGGATGTATCCGTGAGAGAGAAGGGAGTAAAAGAGTAACATTGATGATAGCAAAAATGGCCAATGAGATGTTACTGCTGTAATTTGTAACCAATAGTGAAGAGACACATGAATTGGTAAAACTGCATAAAAATGCACTTGTGGCAATAAATGGCATCTACTACTTTCATCCTGGAAGAACTTGGTCTATGTCGTTTGTCTGTCTCAACCATGACAATGCATGGAGCATCTGGGCCAGTCACAATGGGTGCTTTTGCCAGTTTTTCCCAGTTAGGCTCCTTTCGGTCTCTACTACAGTCAGTTCCTGGGATCCCACAGTCACTCCAGAAATACTGACGGACTGTGTTCCTTATAGTTTGATGGCATTGTTGTGCACTGAGCACCAGTGTCCACCAAAGCTCTATACTCCTGGGGGACTGTTGTACCAGGCCATCGTATCTGCACAGTCCAGTAAACTCTGTTGTCCCTCTCACACTACTCTGTGCCTCAAAGGTTGCTTATCTTGATTGCAGATCATTATCTTGATTGAAGAGTGTTGTATCTGTGGTCTTCAGGTGGTGATAGAAGGAGAAGATAGTGAAGTAAGAAAAGAGCATTTGCTTATACAGTTTCAACAGTTGAAGATTTTGGTCCGTATACCAGCTGGACGTATTTGACATTGTCTGGTGAGGGAGCAACTAGAAACTGTGAATTAACCACAATGCATTGGATTAGTTGTATTAAACATGGAATAATGCACAGTAAAAAAAAAAATAACATCTCTAAGCCACATGTTACCTAAAACAAAACGCGTTTAACCCATAGGGTACCCAGGAGCCATGAGAAGAGATCAAATTCCTGACTTTTCCAGGTTTGGAAAGGAACATGGGTTAATTTACTTATTCCAGCGGTTATTTGTTTAACGACTTCACCGTTGTCATCAATTTTTAAACAACAACTTGAATCATTTAATTTACCACAAACACCTCCTTCTTCTGCTAACAGGTAGTCAAGAACCATGCAGTGCTGCAAAATTGTTGTTTGCATTTGTGTGGCCTGGTCTGCCAATAGGTCCAGGGCACAAGTAGTTTCATTGGCGATTATTTCTAAAACAGCTTGTAATCGAATAATGCGATTTAGGTTATAAATAGGTTCTCGAGCACTGTTAAACCACTTATAGGGGTTCCAGGTGGCAGGTCCATAATACTCAATGATCTGTTGAGGGGGTCCAGTCATCTTTCCCCCACTTTTGGCTAGAACCACTCATCAGAGAGGTATTAATGGATCTCTTCTTTTGTGTGAGATCATCGTACAAACGGACAACTAAGCCTTTATCATTAGTTTCAGGGTGCGGAAAGAATAAGGGATGGATTACTCTGACATAGCATACGCTGGTCCAATTTTCTAGTAGTATTTTGTACGCATACTGACCACAAATCCAATAATGACCTTTTAAGGCTCAAACACCATTCTCAAACAGACCTGTGGGGGTCTGCAGATTCTGAAGGTAAGTTGAGTCAGCTCCTCCTAATGGAGTAGACTGTAGAATGGTCTGATTTCGGATAAGATCTGTGGCTTTGCAAGAACAGGCACCAATTTCATTCATCCATTTACACCTAACTTTAATCCCCCCATAATATGGTGTTTAATTGTTTGAGGACCAATAAGTGGCAAATAATTTCTGATATCCGGCTGCATTCACCCAAGCCCATTTTCCTATGTGGGGTAATAGGGAATTGTCACTGGTGTTATATCGCCTACAGTGCGAGAGCGAAAAATCATGGACTCCACACAACACAATATGAATTCAAGCAAAGCCATTTATTACAGAAACAAGCCTTCTTATATATATATCTTGTTGAGGCCCTGAGGCCTCACTTGCACAGCGGGTGTTGTTTTTCAGCCTTCGAGCTGGCCTTGAGATTCCTTTGGCTGGTTCAGAAATAAATCTCCATCTAATAGAAACCCATCCACACAACAACCTCAAGAAAATCCCTCAAATCTCCCACAATTCCCCCTTTTTGTTTTTGAACCAGCCAGGCCTTTTTTACAATGCGCTGAATCATCTTTGAAATACACTGCAGCATACAACATATGATTAACAACGATTACAGTTACATAAAATGTAGCTAAGCCTTACATAATAAGATCAAACAACTACCCACCATTTGTCAAACCCTAATTCTACTATGACAATCTTATTAACCTGCTGCTTTAGATTGTCTAAAGTACTATGAAAAGATCCAGAATGATTAACAAGTTAATGCAACATCTTTCTCTTAAATTCATCACAACCATGTCCTTAAGATAACAACAAAAATCTATAGCAACACGATTTTGAAGTATAACATGCCTAATACCATCAACATCTACTATTAATTGAGTTAGTATCTCAGAAGTTAGATTAGCCTGTTTAAAAGATCAATAGCTTAACTTTGATATGTCTCCTAAAGCTTTACCAGCTGCTAGACTAGGGAGAAGGAATGCAGTACATACTATGGTAGGAATGTCTCATAATTTTACCTCATTTTTGCATTGACTATCTAAGTGTAATATCACCCTTTTGACTCTCCTGCTGTTTGCTCAAATTGCCATTCTCCACAGAAGGTACACCACCTGCTTGCTAATGGGCTTCTAGACCACCAGGTCTGTGAGCATCCATAACACTAAATTAGGATCCGTGGTTTACATCTGAAACAGTCCTCACAGCGTATCTCCCTCCTGTCCGTCTGCATCCGTTGAATCTTTGTTGAATCCACTTCAATCCTTGGCCTGTAATGACACAAGCATAACTTTTTCCCCAGGTTATCAGTTGATGTGGCCTTTTCCATTTACCTGTAACTAGTGATTTGAACATAACTAATGTAGGTTCTTTCTGATTTAGCATGGTTTTGGGTCATACTTGCAAAGTGTTTCATCACAGGGCAAATTTGGGCTGCACCACTTAGATATAAGTGATTCATCACATACAATGCTTTTGACAATTGGTTTTGTGGTTTTTTCCCTATTTCTCCCCCCTTTTTGTTTAAAAAACAACAAAAAAAACCAAACAAAAGAACCAGTTCAGAATCAGATACGTGCTTTGGACCTTGACTACGTACTCAGAATCACAAGTCAAATTTAGAGGTTCCTCCTTAAAAAGCTCTAAGTAATGCAAAGCTGCACCAAGTTCGGTTAATTGAGTTGAAACTTCAATAATTTGTAAAGAATTATGCCAATTGTTATCTTCACGCCAGACCACTACAGCTCTATGAGACTTCCCAGAACCATCAATAAAAATTGTGCAAGTATGTAGGATCAGACCAACTACAAGTATGGTCCATGACCTGATGTTAAAGACTTGCAGGTTCTGCATCAGTTTACATTTATGCATGCCAAAAGCTGTGCTGTTAAGAAAATCAGCTAGTGCAATTTACAAGGATGTAGATTGCAAATAAAAAATCAAAATTAAATTTCACAAATGGTACGTGTATGACAAAAGGATCATACCCTATTAAGACTTAAATTAATTCCCTGCATTTCTTGATCAGAGTAACAATTGGTATATCAGTCTGTTAGAATTCTCATCATACTGTCCCACAATAGCCACAAGTTGTTTCTATGTTGTAGCTGTAAATAGACAAATCTGCAAGTCCGACTCAATGCACTCAGCCTGTGAGGTTGTCATAAATTTATTCCTCAAAGTTTCCAACTCCATTTTAGCTGTCATATTTATTGGATATTGTTTTCCCTTACCGGATCAAAGTCCTGTTTCAGATCTATCAGTGTAGTATTTGCGTTATCGAAACATTGGCTCTTAATACTAGTGGAAATACAGCATTCAAAATTTCCTTGGAGATTCCTCACTTGCACAAGTAGATCTTCACCATCCAAGCAGCTTCTTGTAAGACATGCAACTAAACAGAATTCTCAGAAAACATTATTTGAGCTTACAATTTACTTAACAAATCTTGACCCAAGAGAGGTATAGGGCTTTCTGGCAAATACAAGAATTCATGTATTAAAACTTTGTTCCAAATTTGGCATTCTGTTGGTCTCAAAAAACAGTTTTTCTTTCACTCTCTCCCATGACCTCAAAAACTAGCATGGTGAATTTACTAAAAAGTCTCTTACAACTAGTTACCACAGAATAAGTCTATTAAAAAAAATTTTTGGTTTAATTTCCCAGCTTCATTAGAACTATGGATCCACTGGCAATGCCTTTAAATTTCAACCCTCAGACTCCTTCATGCAGTATTACAGTTCTCTAGCAGTAACATTGCTGGGGGGGGAATAAAACCTCCCTCTCGCCCCCATCTGAGATGGCAGGATCTCCAGCCCAGTATGAAAACAAATCAGTTCGAACTCCACATCAAAGCAACCTGGCTCCACTCCACACCCAAATTAGTACCACTCTGACCCAGAGAAGCACTGAGCACTCTGGTCTCCCCAAAGCTGACCCGTGTGAAAAGACTGACTTCAGCAAGGAGGTAAAATGATGAGCTCTCTCCCCAGATGTGCCAAAACCTAGGAAACAAGCTAGAAGCAAAAAGAAACAACACCAACAACCTCTGATTCAAAGCCGAGAAGCAACACAGTGCCACAACAAGGATGGATGACAATACTCCAGAGAAAAAAACAAAACAAAACAAAAAACCAGAGCGGGGGGAGTAAAGCCCCCCTTTCTCGGCTTAGCAGCAGGCAACCAGGTTTTTTCCATTTTTTTTTCTTCTTTCTCTTCTTGCTGCAGTTCAGATGTACCAAGGCCACACAGCTGGCGTAATCGCTGGTACGAAGTGGGAGGCTCTGGCAAACTCCTCGGTTACAATGAGCTGAGTTTTATACACAATTCCAATTAGCTCAACAGTTGTTGCATTCCTCAGCCCCATTTACCTTTCACAATTTGCAAATGTCAAAAAACAGTATATTAAACATCAATCCCTTATGCCATTTTCCTAGATGCAAATCAGTTCATATTCTAGCAATTTTAAATACAACCTCATACAATACCAAGTTCACATCCATCATAGCATTTAGGTGTTTGGTTGGTTGGTTGGTTTTTTTTTTTGTTTTTGTGGGTTGTTTTTTTTTTTTTTTTCAATGCAAAGCAGAGTTTAACAATTTAAATTCTTTTCTGGTCTCAAAATTACTAGATAACAATATAAGCAATTACTCTAATGTGTAAGGATGCATCCTAAGGGGGAGCAAGGTGGAATTTTAGCAGTGGAACCAGTTCCCATTTTGTTATTATCTCCCCAAGCAAAATTCTTTTGGTACCAAATATAAATATGCAAACTAAAATACTGAGCTCAGGTATGAAAACCAAATACCAAGTTCAAATATGCAGACAGATCAGAGTTACACTAATTCAAGACAATATCTCAATTTTTGCATTGCACCTTTGGACCACCTACTGCTCATCCAGGCAGAGGTACCGCTGGGTCTCCCTGACAAAACAGGTCAGTGCGCGCTGGAGCCCAATCGACACCCGCCCCCCCGCCGACTCAGCAAGCTGGACTGGGCAAGGGTTTTATTAGTGTCTCCTCTGGTGTGTCACAACCGTTATCCCAAAACCAGGATTCTTTATTTGGTGTGCATACAAAAGAGCCAAATCCAGCACATTGACATGAGACACAGCCTATCACAGAGTTGTGCAAGTCTGTACATTGGAATAAAGCTAGCATGCTAGAGAGAAAAGTAGCGGCTGTCACACACAAAATCTTATCATCACATTCATGTAGGAAAGAACTGAATTACTCATGATCTTCTGTATTATCACAAAACGCACATTTTGAGTCAACGGATTCTCATGATTTAACAGTCTGTGAACTTACTGTACCATATAACAGACAAAGACCTATTAAACTGTAATATGCTTAAACAGATACCCACAAAGAAAACAGGTTAATGAGGAAAGTATCTTGCAGACTTCAGCAAGTTTACTGTGACCTGTGTGTTATCAGTTAACTCTCTCTCAGCTTGTTGAAGTTCAAACCGTTCTGCCTGTAAAACTGTCTGAAATGATTTAATGATCTCTTGTAGGGATTTATTTTGTCCTGTTCTTCTTGCCTTAAAAACAACATTAATTGCAAAAAAGTGTTATACTTCAAGATTCTATTCTCTGGACACTTTTCCCAATCATTTAACTTAGACAGCAGCCACCATTAATTACAATACTTTACAAGATCTTCAGATCTTCCTTCCTCATATTTTGAAGTGCTTTCCTATGTTTTAAAACACCTCCCAATACCGATTTCTTATGAACACGACTGAAAACAGTCATTCCTGACCCCATCTCATAAGTAAAAACTATGAGAAGAGGGAGGGAGGGGGGGGAAGGACAGGGCTGCTTGCAGCGTGAGTGGGAAAAGTGGAGAGAAGGTTTTACGGTGTACTTATACCACAAAGAAACAATTCTAACAACAACCAGTAAAACAATTAACTCACATTCCTGACAAGTTGCTTGATTTCCAGATAGGCAATACACAGAAGCACGTAATATGTACTGTAAAACTCACAAATAACACGTTGATAGCAAACATTAGCATTCTCTACTACTAATTTCAATACCTTAATTTCCTTAACTTCTTTCCTTTCCTTAATTTCCTTAACTTCTAAGTTTTCAACCTGTTTGTTGATAGCCTCTTGAAGATGGTCAATAAATTGCATGTAATTCTCACTGGGACCCTGATAGTAGTTATAAAAGATTTGGCTGCTTTGTTGGTTTCAGACACCTCTACTATAGCTTGATATGCAAGGTCTGTTGACTGCCTCAGGATTTCAGAAACTAATAGCGCCTGTAATTGTGGTGTGTCAATTAGTGTCTCTTCCAAGAGCTGGGGGATACCTGCCCCTTTCAACGAGTCCCCATCGTTCTGTCCTAAATGATCTCTAGCTGTTACATTGCATAGGTCTAATTTTGCTTGAGTCTTTCATGGTTTTTATCTGATCTCAGGGCAACATGTACACATGGACTCCACACAATCCAATATGAATTCAAGCAAAGCCATTTATTACAGAAACAAGTCTCCTTATATATATCTTGTTGAGGCCCTGAGGCCTCACTTCCACAGTGGGTGTTGTTTTTCAGCCTTCGAGCTGGCCTTGAGATTCCTTTGGCTGGTTCAGAAATAAATCTCCAACCAATAGAAACCCATCCACACAACAACCTCAAGAAAATCCCTCAAATCTCCCGCACTACAGTACTGTTTTTTCCCCTTTGGTGAGTGCAAGTTAGCGTTAGAACAGTTAATTGGTACACAGTCGTGATTAATGCAGTGATCATCGTACATATAAGTCCAATTGCATTTACTGATTCCCATAAAAACACCATCCTTTTGCGTTCGATTCAGACAATATTGACCTAGAGCTGGATATTGTATTAGCCAGGGTGATGGTGCATTTTCTTCCCAAAAGGAAGAAAATTATACTGTAATTGCTCAAGAGCCATTTGGGAGTGATGGAGACAGAGGTCCATGGCCAGCTTTCCAGATCTAATGGTCCTCCGCATACCCAGCAATCGGTTAGGATATACATATGAGCTACCTGATGGCCCAGAGTTATAAATTCATTTTCCCATTCATGATTGGAGATATCATACTGGAGATTCGTCGAGATGCTAAGGATGGAGAAAGTGGCTGACAAAAATAATATCTGAAATACTACACTATGCATTCTGAGAATTACCAACAAAGCTTATAGCTTATTTGAGATTAACATTAGTCTTCTTTGCAGTGGTGGTTTTGATTCAGTCCCACAGATTTCATCTGTTAAAAGAGAGTATACTTGGTCCTAAGAGAACTGAGCTTGAAATATTAAAAGGGTGGTACAATCCATCTGGTGTTAATTTTGTGTTCCTTTCCAAGAGCATCTTTTGCCTTCCAGGCATATTTGTTTAATGGTTCTTTAAGGACTAGTGGTACTTCTCCCACCGTGGGGAGTTCTAGTAACACAGGCTGACCAGGGTAGTATGAGGCATTCCTAGGATGATCAGGACCAGAAAGAGCTGGGATTATAGTTGGTGGCTCAGGGCAGAATGCTGTGATTTTTGGGCATCCATTCTTATCCCACCGGCTATTTACATGAATTACAGCTTCTCACAGGCGGTTTGCCCACCCATTTTCCTGTGGTTTTAGGAAGCATTTGAGAAAGTCGTTAGTTCTCTCTACTATCCCATTAGCTTGGGGATAATAGGAAGTGTGGGAAACCCACGCAATTCCTTCTTTGGTTGCCCAATTTTGGACCTGTTTGGAGGTAAAATGAGAACCATTATCTGATGGGATAGATTGCGGCTTGGGAAAAGTACCAAACCAGCAATCCAAAGCAGTCACTGTATTTTCTCCAGTCACTTAAGCAAATGTCATTGTTAGCAATCAAGACACATAACCACGGTTGTAGTTATATGCGGTGCTTTATTTCAGCGCTGGGAAACCAGGGGTTCGCACCCAAAGCTGGCTTCCCTGGTCAGTTTAAGTTACACAGTATTTATACAGTCCGTTCACGTACATATTCATATATTCATTAAGATACGTAACAGTTACTCAACATTGATTGCAACATCGATTGCAACATCTTGGAACTACTTTGATCATGCACAGTGTCCTCTGGTGGTCTTTTAGGGGGTCTTCGGGATGAAGTAAGTAGTCTTCATCACTTCTGTCCTTTTCACCTTTGGGTACTGCACATGTGTACTACTTCTATGTTGGAACGATAAAGGACTCAGCACTCCGATTCAATGTGAATCACGCCAAAGCCATTTATTACAGAAACATGTCTCCTTATATACGCAACTATTCTCTAATCACGAATCCACGCTCCAAGCATGGATTCGCTAAAATGAGTATCACGGGCAGTCCACACGCTGGAGCCCCACCGATGATAGGTCTGACGACTCACGCCATGCTGAGGCCCTGTTAATGAAGAAACGCCCCTCTTTCTCACAGCAGATTCTGTTCTCTGCTTCTCGAAGTGGCCTTGAGATTCCTTTGGGCCTGACTAATTCAACAACATATCTCCTTCTATCGAAACCCCTTCGCACTTCTATAGTTAGATAACTGCTGACTTGCTCAACCTTCGGAGATACTGTATATACTACTTCTCATTCTATGCATATTTTGGCTAAGATAAAAGCTAGGTTGATAAGATAAGAGTATACTTGAATCCCTTGTTAGGTAAAACACGATATGCTTGAACATCCTTTCAGGGACAGTTTACAAAACTGATTCATCCTTTCAGGAACATTTTGTAAAACTGATTCTGTTACTAACATCATTGCTTGAACTAATCCTGATACTATTTCTACTCCTACTATTACATACTGTTTTCCCTCTGACTTTCAAAAAGGACCAATATAACCTATCTGCCAGGCTTCCCAAAGTCCTTTTCCCTGTCGCAGGTGTAAAGGAGCTTCTCTTAGAGGGTGTCTGTCTAAATGGCTGTGACACTGGCTGCAGGCTGAGATACAGGTTTGACAATTTTCTCAAGTTACCGGCCAGCCTCTAGCATGGGCTTCTCGGTAGAGATCCTTGGCTCCGGTATGTCCTCTTCTGAGGTGTAGCCATTCCAGTAGTCATTCCCAGCCTTCTGCTATTGGTTCACTGTGCAAGGGGGCAAGTCGAGCTAGTTCATCAACTTTATTGTTCCATTGACTAGCAGGGGTTTTGTCAGTTTGATGGGAAGCTACTCATCCAACTGCAAAGTTCCCTTGTTTAGCAATGGTTAGTATGTCTTGCCATTTTTCCTTTTCCCACCCATTCTGTTCCCAAAATGGGAGCCACTCAGTGCATCCTTTAAATACAGCAAAAGAGTCAGTGTAGATATAGACAGGAGAAAGAGATTGTGCCTCATGTTGAAAAACACTCCATACAGCTACCAACTCACCTGCCTGAGCACTACCCTGCTCCTCGGTAATTAATTTTTGCTCAGTTTTTATTTGTAGGGCTCAATATTTCCATGTTTTGCCTTCTCGTTTAGCAGAGGCATCAGTAAACCAAACATTTTGCAGTTGCTCTGAGAACGGGGGGTGACTTGCACCACAGGGGAGAGGCTGCCGTTATCAGGTTGTGAGGCAGTCTCTTCCTGAATAGTTAAAGTTTCAGCTGCACCTTCTGAAACTTCAAAGATATTACAGTAATGTTCTATCTGAGCATACCATTTTCTCACTGAGGCTCTTTGCACCACCCTGTCAGGGGGCGATGTCCCTGATAACACAAGTTTTATTATCTTAAAAGGACCTCTGAGCACTATTGGTTGTTTCCGTATAGTACACTCAGCCTCACGCAGAGCTAAGCTAACCACAAACAGGCCTTTCTCCCAGAAAGAGTATCGCTTCTCAGCATCTTTAAAGCTGCGGGAATAAAACCCTATCGGTTGAGTAGGTCCTTCAGGGCCTTTTTGCCAAAAGTGTATTGATAAGCCTGACTGGGCGAATCCCCATTCCATTTGGACTGGGTCAGAGGGGTGGATTGGGCTCAGGGCTTGATAGTTAGCAGTTTCAAATACTAATAATTGTAGCGTTTCTTCATGGAGTGGGGTCCAATCCCATGACACTCCTTTTCGTAGTAGGTCATATAAAGGCCTTGCTACGATAGAAAAATCGGGAATATGTTTTCTCCAGAATACAAGAAATCCCAGTTGTCCTGGTTTTGTTAAAAAACAAGTTTCTCTTTTAGTGAATTTTTGCCTGTCAGCTAAAGTCTTCATATTAGCTGCATTTTCCTGGAGAACCCGACACATGTTTTGGTTAAACCTAGCAATGGAATGCAAACTTATTGATAAGCACGGATGGACATCTCGCGAGAGGGGCAATGAGAAACTGGTGACCGAGAGACTGACCAATGGTGTATAACATTCCATTCACGTGAATACTTCATATAAAAGTGGGAGATCACGAGGATCTCATCCCTTTTCCCTTTTCCTTCCCTTTTTCTTCATGGCTGACATTAGGAGAGGACCTTGCTAGTTGTCCCTGCGAACTGAGGCCTAGTGAGAGACTGAATCCAGTTCCGGTTGTCTACAGAGTCTAATCCAGGACTTTGGGTGCTGGTTCTGCAGTTGCTGAGACTTTCAAGATTGGTTTTGTATATTTTGTATTATTTTCTCTTTTCTTATTAGTAGCATTAGTAAAACATCTTTAATTTTTCCAGCTCTCTTCTCTCTGTCCTTCTTTCCCTCCCGATTGCCTGTCCTGAGTGGGAAGGGGGGAGAGGGAGGGGCAAAAGGGGGAAGTGGGGGAGAGAGGAGGTTAACAATACATCTGCCAGGGTTTGATTGTCACCCTGCAATCTTAACCCTCGACATCAATGCATGTTGTAACTCCTTTTTTGTTTCAGGCATTTTTATTTAATCTAAGGTGGAGAGGGTTTCTTTAGGAATACATGTCATCCCTCCTTTCCATCAAATACCCCAAAATTTTACCTCAGTTGCTGGTATCTGAATTTTTTTCAGGTGGGATTTTAAGTCCTAAGCTTTCCAAGTGTGAAATAATATTATCCTGCATCACTTGCACTTTATCTACCTGACTTCCCCCTATTAGCACATCATTGATATATTGATAGATTCTCACCCTATCTTCCAGAGGAATTAATTCTAATTCTCTTGCCAAGGCATGATGGACTAAAATAGGAGAATACTTATACCCTTGAGGAAGTCGGGTAAACTGTTGCCCCTTCCAGGTAAATGAAAAGCGTTCTTGATCCTCAAGTTGTAACGGGACCACAAACAACATGTCTTTTACATCAATAGCTGCCATCACAGGGTGAGCCTGTTCCTGGATAGATGATATGAACTCAGCAACTGTTAAAGGGATCTGTTGGGTATGCTCAAGCAAAAGAGGCGAGTTTACAGGTCATGGAAGCAGGGACTGGCCACTTGGGAGGAATATAAGGCTGCTGTTAGAGGATGCAGGAAGGCAGCTAGGGTAGCCAAGGCCTCCTTAGAATTACAGGTGGCGAGAGGGGTCAAGGACAGCAAGAAGAACTTTTTCAAATACATAGCAGATAAAACTAATACCAGAGGCAATGTAGGCCCACTGATGAATGAGGTGGGTGCCCTGGTGGCAGAAGACACAGAGAAGGCAGAATTGCTGAATGCCTTCTTTGTCTCTGTCTACTCCGCTGGAGGCTGTCCTGGGGAACCCTGTACCCCTGAGACCCCGGATGAAGCCAGGTTAATGGAGGAGTTTGCTTTAGTCGATGAGGACTGGGTTAGGGAACAATTAAATAGTCTGGACGTCCATAAATCCATGGGTCCAGATGGGATGCATCCGTGGGTGCTGAGGGAGCTGGCTGAAGTCATTGCTAGACCGCTATCCATCATTTTTGCCAAGTCTTGGGAAACGGGAGAGGTACCCGAGGACTGGAGGAAAGCAAATGTCACTCCAGTCTTCAAAAAGGGCAAGAAGGAGGACCCGGGTAATTATAGACCGGTCAGCCTCGCCTCTGTCCCTGGGAAAGTAATGGAACAGCTTATCCTTGGTGTCATCTCAAGGCACATCAGGGATAAGAGGGTCATTAGGGGCAGTCAGCATGGCTTTACCAAGGGTAAGTCATGCTTGACCAACCTCATAGCCTTTTGTGAGAATGTAACAAGGTGGATGGATGATGGCAGAGCGGTGGATGTGGTCTACCTTGACTTCAGTAAAGCCTTTGACACAGTCCCTCACAGCATCCTCACAGCTAAATTGAGGAGGTGTGGTCTAGACAATAGAGTAGTGAGGTGGGTTGCAAACTGGCTTAAAGAGAGAAGCCAGAGAGTGGTGGTCAATGGTGCGGAGTCCAGTTGGAGGCCAGTATCTAGTGGAGTGCCTCAGGGGTCAGTACTGGGGCCAATATTATTCAATATATTCATTAATGATTTAGACGAGGGAATTGAGTGTACTATCAGCAAGTTTGCTGATGACACTAAGCTGGGAGGAGTGGCTGACACGCCAGAAGGCTGTGCTGCCATCCAGCGGGACCTGGACAGGCTGGAGAGTTGGGCGGGGGATAACCTGATGGAATTTAACAAGGGAAAGTGTAGAGTCCTGCATCTGGGCAGGAACAACCCCAAGTTCCAGTATAGGTTGGGGCATGACCTATTAGAGAGCAGTGTAGGGGAAAGGGACCTGGGGGTCCTGGTGGACAACAGGATGACCATGAGCCAGCACTGTGCCCTTGTGGCCAGGAAGGCCAATGGCATCCTTGGGTGTATTACAAGGGGGGTGGTCAGTAGATCGAGAGAGGTCCTCCTTCCCCTCTACTCCTCCCTGGTGAGACCCCATCTGGAATATTGTGTCCAGTTCTGGGCCCCTCAGTTCAAGAAGGACAGGGAACTGCTGGAGAGGGTCCAGCGTAGGGCAACAAAGATGATTAAGGGAGTGGAGCATCTCCCTTATGAAGAAAGGCTGAGGGAGTTGGGGCTCTTTAGTTTGGAGAAGAGGAGACTGAGGGGTGACCTTATTAATGTTTATAAATATATAAAGGGTGAGTGCCACGAGGATGGAGTCAGGCTCTTCTCAGTGGCAAACAATGATAGGACAAGGGGCAATGGGATCAAGCTGGAACACAAGAGGTTCCACTTAAATTTGAGAAAGAACTTCTTCTCAGTGAGGGTAACAGAGCACTGGAACAGGCTACCCAGGGAGGTTGTGGAGTCTCCTTCCCTGGAGACATTCAAAGCCCGCCTGGACACATTCCTGTGCGACCTCACCTAGGCGTTCCTGCTCCAGCAGGGGGATTGGACTAGATGATCTTTTGAGGTCCCTTCCAATCCCAAACATACTGTGATACTGTGATACTGTGATATATAAATAAATAAATATATATATAATAGAAATAGAATACAAAATAAAATATACTCAAGGCAATTCCTAATGAACTCCGTCCACACCGAGCAGCTGGTCCCAGGAAGCAGTACCTGGTCCCAAACAGCTAATCCCAGAGAGAGAAAAAAAGGAAAAAAGGCAAAAAGTCTCAGAGGTCTCTGCGAAATGGCAAAAGGCCTAACTAAATGTCCCAAACCGAACTCCCCTGGCTCTGACAAAAAGAGCAAAGAAGAACGCAAGAGAGCGAGCGAGAGCTTCCAAGAGCAAGAGAGAAAGCAGAAGATCCCGAATCTCCTTAAATATGAAGCACGATGCCAATGGGATGGAATACTCTTATTGATCAGTCTGGATGTCACTCGAGGTCTGCCCCATCTATGCCCCCCTTCCTCGATGCCTCAGACCTGTGGGCAGAGTGTTCAAAATGTCCTTGGTTCTCAAACCAGAGCAATTAAAAACATTAACTCAGTCCCAGGATGTTATCTTCAAAATAATGACCATGCTAGCTATGAAAAAGAAAAGTTTCTAACTGCATGAAGAAAATTAACTCATTTTCAGCCAAACCAGCACACATACGAAATTGTGTATAAACAGTCAAGTGTACCAGAAATATTTTACTCACATCATTAAATTGAACATATTTACATTAAAATAAGCAAAAGACAAAATTTGTTCAAAAACTTTTATATGCTATAAAGAAAAACCACCAAAATATGTACAAATTATACTATATAAAATTGGTTCAATCAGGTAAAAAATTAAAATATCTTGATATATTTAAAATAACAAAGGATACAATAAAGCCAAATTTCTTAACCCAGAGATTTATGCAAAATTCGGTTGCACAGTAAGGTACTAATAGAAGTTAGCCCTTAAGCCCTGGATGTCTTGTGAAACCATCACATGGCAAATATAATTTTATTGTGAAAGTGAACTTTGGTAGAAGAAAATCTATAGGACACCTGAGGTAGTAGAAAATGGAATAAGTTGTAAATAATGTCTGTTGCTGTTTAAGTACCAAATAACATTAAGAACACAAAAACATAATTACACAATACAATTTTCAGTCCAGCTTTAATCAAAAGTAAATAAGAATATTGCATCACATCTGCATTTTAAAAACACCACAATTACCGGCAAGCTGAGGGAAACACAAACAAACTCAAACAAATGCATTTGGACACCTAGAGGCAGTTTGAGTTAGAAATGTGGCGGCATGGTGATCTACAAAGTAATACTGATTAGCTGAGGTTCATCGGTTTGTACAGTTTACATTTCTGCCAGAAACAATATTAATCTGACAACTGATCTTCCATTATATGAATTGGCAAGAGGGCATCTTTAAAGCTTGCACCTAAGAAAGACTTGGAAACAATCTTACTAGAATGAGAAATTCTACAGTGGTCAAAAAAAGTCAGGTATAAAACAGTTAGAGCTACCAAACTTCACATTTCGGTATTATCTTTTTATCTCTTCAAAGTCTGCCAGTCTTTCAAAACAAAGGAATGTAAAGTTTCCAAAAGAAACACATTCACAACTAATGACACTGCTTTTTATTAGTAAGAGCACTATCATCCCTATAAACTTATCTTTAAGATGTTTTACTTCCAATTTGTATTGCACATTTTTAATGTAATATAGCTTATTTAGTTTGTCCTGAGTCTTTGAAAATAACCAATTCTATTTCAGTCCAACAATTCAACTGACTTCTGAAGAATTAAAACATGAACAGTATTTTTTTTTTTAAATTGATTAAACACAATGTACATTTGATTTAAAAAGATCCTCCCTCTTAAAAAGGCAAAAGAAAAGCTGCCACTTTCCTTTGGCATTACATGCATCAGAATCTAAAAACCCGCTTTTAAAATAACTTTAAAAACACACCTGCTAAAACCACAAGTTTTGCACTACAGGTAAAGCTTTACTTCACATTTTACTTAATCTTGTTTTTCAAGTCCAAGTTTGTTTCTTGTTAAAATAAATACCTTTCTTATGGTAATATTTTTAACATTTCCAAATTAAATTATCACTAATGGCTACAGTAAATAGATGATGAACAGCAGAAGGAAAACAGCAGGTAAAAGTTATTATCACTGGAGAATGTGACCTCAGTTTTGTTACACAAAGAATGAGATTTGCTCCCAGGTGGCACCTGCTTCTACTGAAATACAGGACAAAGTCTCCCATAAACTTTAATGGGAGCTGGGTTTGGGGCCTTTGACATGAAACTTCTATATATGATTTGCCAGAAGAAACTGCTATATGAAAAGAAGGCTCAACTTTTAGCATGATTCAGACTAAGTTGTTTTATTCAAAATATATATATATATATGTTTTTAAAATAACCTATACTATCAGAGGCTGAAACACTGACTTGAAGATGGCATTTTATTTTATTCCAGATTTCCAACAAATCTGTTTTTAAAACTTGTGTCAGTATGATGTTCCATGACACAGTTTGCATCTTTTTCTAAAGACTATTTTAAAAGATCACCTTTCCCTGAAAGTTAAAACTATAAAATAAACTTTTATTTCAAAAGAAATTACATGAGCAGCAGTAAATGCACAGTCAACCACAACTGCCTGCTCTTACTTTAAGGAAGGCAAAATTTATTTTAAAGTATCCATCAATGTTTGAATTTGTTACTCAGAGAACTTTGTATATAATAATTAAAAGGGACAGATACAGAACTTCCTTTTAATCAGTGCTGAAAACTAATTGCAGAACTCTCTACTTACATCTACATGATGTGAAATGGAACAGTAATTGCTATATTAAAATAGATCCTGAGCCCCTCAGCTACGAATATTGCTCAAACAGTGCTCCAAATAAAATAAAAATCACTTATCTGCTAAATAATCATGCAGATTAAGGACAAATACTTTTGTGTTCACATAAGGCCAGATATTCAAAAAGGCACAGTTTACATATCTACATACAAGTTGTGAAATGTTGCATACTGAGCTTGGGTAAAGATCTCGATTTGTCAATCACATACTTAGTAGGGTCCTTCACTGGCCTTATGTCCTTGATGTATCTATCATTAAGGTCAGCAGAATAATACAAGCTGCTGCTTAACTGCACTGCAAGACAATGATCATACATTCAGTAGCATCTTCTTCAGTATATCAGCCTTACACTTAAGTAGCTACCATGTAGTATGGAAGACTGGGTGTTTCAGCAGCTCCCTTGATGGGGGCCTGTCCTGAGGTTGAAGTTCTAAACACCGAAGTGTCACATCTCTCAAACAAGGAGACAGATGTGAAGGGATTGATGGAGCAGTAGTTGCACTAGCAATCTGAACAAAGTGAAAATAACTTTTTTAGAAGTCAGTGATTCTTAAGCCCCCTCTCCTACCCCAAAAACCTTCAACAAGCTAATCATTTTCAGCTGACTAGTTATATTATGAGTTTAGCATATTTCCTACTGCAGTTTGAGGGTTACATTACTGCTTCCATTTTATAAAATGGGTCTTAAGTTCCCTTTATGCTTCTTTCTCCAATAACATGCTTTATTGCTTTTCAGAGTCTGCCTTTCTCCTTTTTCCTCTTACAGCAAGATTCTGCAGTAACCATCTGCTAAACAAGCCATAAGAAAAGCTCTTATGCCACACTTAAGGGTATTCTTTAGTCTACTGCTTGTCATCACTGTTTATTGGCATAGTGTAAAAGCAAACATTAAGATATATTAAGCTGAGCAATGTTACATTATGATACATTAAGCTGGGTAAGCTCTCTTGCAGAATTACTATATTTCTGATACTGCCCCAAAGGGCAATCTTTTTAGAAGCAGATCACTCCCAACCAAAATAATTTTCATCTTCTCTAGATCAAATTAAGCAAAATTGAGAACACTAGGGTGGCACCACCAGATTCACAGACACAGAACCAAGACAACTATATCCCTGATAACTGATTTGTACTTAATTAGAACATATTTGAATACTGCTGTGCTAGTTCTGTTTTGTGGAAACACTTTCTTCACTCATGGTAGTGAGGATGCTAATCACTTTCTTCACTTGTGGCAGTATTTTCTTTATTCATGCTTACAGTTCAATTAATTAATTTTAGTAAGAAACATGAATGCCAAAATAGATGATCTAGAATAGGGAATAATATTCATATATAGCATGGCATAATGATAAATATATTTCAGAAAAATCTGAACATGGAACATCAGGTTTTTACCAAAGGACATTCCTCACTATGAAATATGAATGCACACATAAATGTTTTATGGTAGAAAAAATTCTTTTGATTATTTATTTTACAGGATTGTAAAGAGAGTTAAAACACCTATCTTCTGCCTAGAGTCAAGATCAACTCTATTCTCTATTTTTTTAGCCTGTATTTATATCTTAGAACAGAGCTCTTTCTGCATATTATTAAGTTGGTAACCTTTTTTTTTAAACAAGCAAGTATGATTATTATGTTGGCGTCAATACTGATTTTGTGCTAACAGATCCAATATAAAGAAGAGCCATTGCAAAAAAACCCTACTACTTGTATACTTTTCTAAAATTCATGTTGCTGTATAAGCATATTTGTAGCAACAAAGTACCTCACCTTAAATATCAGAGCAAGATGATTGGAGTGTTTCTCTGCATTCCAGGGAGGTTTAGCACAAGCCATTTCTATAACAACACAGCCAATACTCCACACATCACAGCTCCTACCATATTGCTGACCTCTCAGAACCTGAACAGACAGATCAAAATTCAGATTATCAACTTCAAAGTCTCTTAAGTCTAAGTAATTTAGATTAAAAAAAAAAATCACGAATCAAGTGCATTCTGATTAACATTTCAGGTTGAGAGGGTGATCAGTGACATAAATGCCATAAGATTTATACAGGTGTAGAGAGCTAGTAAATAAAATGCCTGATTGAGGGGCAAAGCAAAGTAATTTGCAATAGTTAGCTTTTGACCAAATGGTCATTTGAGCTTTAATAACAATACTTACGTATTTTGTAACAAACTACTTAAACCAACTTCAACAGCAAGAAAGAAATATCATTAATGCCATGTTGGAATCATTCCTAATTTCTAGAACAAGTACATTTAAAACACATTTGAAGCATTTACAGCAATTTTCTGTTATTTGGTTGTATGAATTAGCTTAAAAAAATACAGACAAACATTTTCAAGTAACTTCCAAAACTGGTTTCTTACCTCTAGTGCCATAAATGCAATAGTTCCCAACAACTGTCTCTGAAACTCTCCAGCACCAGTTCCTTTTGATGCCAACCTGGCTGCAGCTCCAAAATCAGCAATTCTTAATCTGTGTCTGGTGCTGTCAATTAGAAAATTGGCACCTGTCAACAGTAGAATAAAAATACTGGTAATTGGCTTTTTATTAAAGGCAAAAGGATGAACAGATGCTCTTCCTCCCTCTGTTTCAAAGCTATAAATAGGTTGATGGTCCCCACCCACAATATCAAGGAGATCTAAAAATCAAGGATAGAGTCTAATAATGTCACTTTTCTGTTATGCCTGAATGATACTGCACACAGCTTGAGGCTGTCTGAGAGATTTAGGGAAGCAATCAAACTTTCAAAGTAGGGCAAACACAGGATTCTGGAACAATATCTGGAGATGGAATAATGAAAGAAAATGGTGATCTAAAATCCTGGAGGTTTTCATTGCCTGCAGCTCCCTGTGAAATTTAAATTTATTTCATCCTTAAGAAACTTTGAGTTGTCTTGAAGAGAATTACAGAGCAACTGAAAGTTTTCCTGTTTTAAGGAGAAATATTAAAATATTTGCCATCGCTATGTTGCTACTTATCTGGATATCTCTCCAGTTTATGGAGAGCTATAGTGACATTACAGAGAGAAGTTTAGTAAGACTGGTATTTCCCAATAAAGTCCACATTTTGTTTGTCAAACAGTATAACTGTGTTTACGTTCAATTAGGATGAAGGAAGAAAACCCATCATAATATTCCTATACGTTAGAAACCTGACCTCTTTGTTTTGGTTTATTCACAGATTTTACTATCATTTCAGGGTATTTAAATTAATTTAACTAACAATCTTTAAAGCTACATGGCAACTTCATATTTTATTTGAACAAACTCAGAAAGCAAATTTTCTACACCATTGGCCGAGGTAGCAAGTATCCCCAAGCATACTATGAATGCTCTGATTAATTTCAGTAATTAAATGTTCTTAAGTATGATTAGACAAACCCAATAGAAATAACACTCTTGAGAGAAGCAATAGGTCTCAAGTCAAAATAGGTGCTGCTTTCTGAATACTCCTTTTTAAAAGACATTCTAAATAATTCTCACCTTTAACATCTCTATGGATTATCTGATTTTCATGGAGGTAAGAAAGACCACATAACAGTTGATCTGTGTAATTAATAATAACAGATTCTTTGAAGGCTCCATATTTACTTAACAAGTGAGCAACTGAACCCCCTAGAAGATAAAAAAAATACAATTTAGCAAATTTCTTATTAGTAGAATGCAGCACTGCCTCCTAAAATTTGAACTTGGTATTGATATTACTAATTTATAACTAGATTTCTCACCAACCCCCTTAAAAGTTTCATAGGCAAAAAGTAATATACTTGGTCACTTAATTACTTTTTACCTGGAACTATACACATTACAAAGACATAAGTCTTTAGGCTTCCTAATATATTAATCTGTCTGTAAAAGAACATAAAAATCCCTTAGTGTACAAAGTACTGTTACTGACAAAAAACTACATATATTTATATCTACATTTTGCACTAAGGTTTTCAAGTAGTAAAACAGTATCTTGCTTTGGGGCAACAGATATGTGCAGCCTCCAGTAAGTGTTCCCTCTGAGGATCTTAATTTACTTTTGTTATTATCTAAGTACCAATATATAGAAGCCAGTATACAAGCAAGTAAAAGAAGTATCTTCTTCTGTTTTCCAAAAGCAGCATCTAGATCCTCAAGATTTTGGATTTCCACTGTGCCTCTCAAAGTATTCTAATGTAATTTGGGCTTGAATGAGGTAAAGACAATTTTTGACATTTCATTATCTATTTCATAAAATTGATACTATTTCAGAAAAATTATACTTAAGAGTTAAACACCCTTAGTTTTGAGAAAATATTTTCTGCACTATTCCTTGTAATAACATATACTCAGGCTTTGCTTGCTAGAACTTCGGCATTGCTAAGCAGTTTCTGCCAATGAACGTAATTTAAAGTGCAATGTTTTCTGTTACAAGAAATAAGGATGTATAAAACACCAATTCTAGTCTTGGTAACTGGACTGCAATAACATATAATCTCATTCATAAAATTAATAAAGCTCCTTCTTAAAAAAATGATATAAACTTTCTTGTACCTGCTCTGTACAGTAATGAAGATATTTCACTATTCATTACTAAAATTACCACTTTGTATATTTAAGACTTGAACATGTTTTTCCCAAAGCATCACGCTTACTTCCTGTTATTAGAAATTTACTTCTCAACTGCCTTTGCATGTCACCTCACTCAAATTTTATGAAAATGCTTGGGACAAAAACCAAGTGACAGGTATTTCAAACTTTCTAGCAAAGTTATTTTTAATAATAATTTTAAATTTACACAGGTACATGGAAAATGCAATAGTTTTATGTTTCCAACTGAAGTGTCTGTGTCTCAAAGTTTCTAACTTGTGATGGGTTGACCTTGGCTGGATGCCAGGTGCCCACCAAAGCCGCTCTATCACTTCCCCTCTTCAGCTGGACGGGGCGAAAATATAATGAAAGGCTCACGGGTCTTGATAAGGACAGGAAGATCACTCACGAATTACCATCATGGGCAAAACAGACTTGACTCAGGGAAATTAATTTAATTTATTACCAGTCAAAATCAGAGTAGGGTAATGAGAAATAAACCCAAATCTTAAAACACCTTCTCCTCCACCCCTCCCTTCTTCCTGGGCTCAACTTCACTCCTGGCTTCTCTACCTCCTTCCTCTGAGCAGCACAGGGGCATAGGGAATGGAAGTTGTGGTCAGTTCATCATAAGTCTCCTCACATTCTTCCCCTGCTCTAGAATGGGGTCCTTTCCATGGGAGACAGTCCTCCACAAACTTCTCCAACATGGGTCCTTCCTATGGGCTGCAGTTCTTCACTAACTGTTCCAACATGAGTCCTTCCCATATGTCATTTCCACAGGGTGCAGTCCTTCAGGAACAGACTGCTTGAGCGTGAGTCCCCCATGGGGTCACAAGTCCTGCCAGCAAACCTGCTCCAGCATGGTCTCCTCTCTCCATGAGGTCACAGGTCCTGCCAGGAGCCTACTTGGGCACAGGCTCTCCATGGGGTCACAGCCTCCTTTGGGCATTCACCTGCTCTGGTGTGGGGTCCTCCCCAGGCTGCAGGTGGATCTCTGCTCCACTGTTAATCTGCATGGGCTGCAGGGGGACAACCTGCTTCACCATGGTCTTCACTATGGGCTGTAGGGGAATCTCTGCTCTGGCACCTGGAGCACCTCCTCCCACTCCTTCTTCACCGCCCTTAGTGTCTGCAGAGTTGTTTCTCTCACGTATTCTCACTCCTCTCTCCAGTTGCAGTTGTACAGCTCTCCCCCCCCCACCCCTTCTTAACTATGTTATCCCAGAGGTGCTACCATTGTCACTGATTGGCTCAACCTTGGCCAGCACCAGGTCTGTCTTTGGAGCCAGCTGGCACTAGCTCTATAGGGGAAGTTTCTGGCATCTTCTCACAGAAGCCACCCCCTGTAGCCCCCATCACTACCAAAACCTTGCCATGCAATCCCAATGCATAACTCCTCATTTAAAATCAGAAATTGAGATAATACTAGAATTTTTGTTCAGGGTTTCCAATTACTTTAATTGTATGACAGATTAGGTTTGGAAAATTCAAATTAAAAAAAATATGCCAGTAAGAATACCACTTAAACTGTTCTGAAAGTAAAGCTTTATACTGGTTACCAACAGTAATAAAAATATAAGTTTGCAAAGTGATGCATGGAATATTTTGCAGTATAAAACTACATAGTTCAAGACTCAACCGATACTTTCATTTTCTTTGGCATGCAGTTGTTTACCTGCCATCCATTCAATAAAGAGGTTATAGTTACTCTTCTCACATGTAGCTCCCAACATTCGAATAATGTTAGGATGGTTCAGATGACTCATCATCCTTATTTCTTCTCTCAGTGCTTCAACTACCTCTTCTTGCTCAGATGATATGTTTCTGACATATGTTTTGAAATATGGTATTCAGACTTACCTTACATAATTACCAGTCCTATAACCATCCCCCTTCAGTACAGTAACAAGAATGGATGGTTTTCTGTCCCTTTTCACCATCTGGAAGTAGCAAGGATTCTCAAGTCCCTTCAGCTGAGACTGTATATCTCCATGTGAGACCGTGATAGAAAATTAACGGTGATCTTCTGGAGAAACACCAACAAAAATCTCTCCAAGTGTGGCATAGGGAAACTTCACTCTCCTCTGCTTAAACTAGGAATTTTTTTTCAGATGTTGAAGAAAAGGAAGAAAGATAAGGCCTGAAACAGGATTCTGACAGTGATGTTTTTTGTAAAACTTTTTATCAGTTTAACCATACTACCTGTTTCATAACTAAACCTCTTATCCCAGAAAGTCAATGGGTAAAAAAAAAAAGCTGATCAGAAGTCCAGCAATGGAACTGGAGCCAACCCCAGCTCTGATCCATACTAAATTTGAAATAATAATATCTTGCAGAGAATTTCCCCTGGGCCTCAGAATCGTCATAATCTCTCCAGAAGGAGCCTCAAGGACTTACTCTTTCACAAGCAAGAGAGTTTCAAAGGAGAAATACCTGATGACAGATATTCTTTCCCTGATTAAATGTTTTGAAATTGCTTGATTCCATAGATATAAGTTCATTCTAGAATTAATAAGAAAACGTTAGGACTAAAATTCCCTCTATGTTGATATCACTGATTCAGACCTAGGGCACCTTAAGTGTGGAAGATTTACTCACATCTAGAACCTTCCAAAATCTTGAGCAAAGCATGTGCATTTGGGCCTCTTTTCTCAGTCATATTTTTGTATCTAATAAATTATAAATATTAAAAATACTTGCCTCAAAGTTGGTGGTTGGGTCAGAGGAAACAAGCATTAAACTACATTTCCTTTGCTTAAGCTGTTTTAGGAAAAAAAATCTTGAGAAGGGGAAATTACTTTTAATAGCTATCTTTCAAATAGAGCATCAATTTGGAAACAAGAGACCTGGACTCCATTCCTATCTCTGTCACTGATTTGTGAACTTGATTTAAAAAAAAAAAAAAGCATTTGAAGAACTATAAAAGAAAAGGGGCATACAAAAAAGTATTTTTTTTTCCTTTTAAGAAGTAAAAGAAACTGAAAATATTATGTTAATTCCATGGACATAAAGATTTTGTATTATATATTTTGAATACACACAACAGGGAGAAGAGGAAGTAGGGAACAGAAGTTCGTGAGAGCAGAGAGCTTTTATGTTTAATATTTCAAAGAAATATTGAAGAACAAGCACAATGTATTCAAGAAAGTGAAGTATTTACCTGTTTTACAGCCATTAATGTCCCTGTTCCTACATCTTGAGCTTGGTAATAGGAAGAAAAAGCTCTAAGATCAATTTGCTGACCTTTAAGCCATTCTGCATCTTCTCTGTAATGGTGTTTTGCTTCGATATGTCCAGGAAGAGTTTCTGGTGTCTACAAATTCAATTCCAAATCAACCTCATGTTTACTAACATGCATCTAAAATGTAGACATTCTGGAAGGATATGAAATATCCAAGTTTATATGCCTCTCCTCTCCCTTACAGTTATTTGTACTACATGTTATACATGTTTCAGTTCACACCAGAACACCAGCATGTTCTGGTCTCACACACACTCCTACTGTATGTAAGAACAGAGTGCCTCCCCTATGTTACTACCTGAAGGTGAAAGGCAAGATGTAAGGACACAAATAGGAGAAAGACTTTTTTCTATTCCTGATCTCATGTCTAGTCAAGGTTTCAGTCAACACCTACAGTAAACACAAAATTATGTTTTCTACTTAATTTATTTCTGTCATTTTATGCTTCACATTGTTACCTCATGCAAAGGATCACAAACCCCAACATTTAATTCCTCTTTCCAGTAACCCTACCAAGTCTTTTACCTTTTGTAGGCATGCAGCCTCACAAGCTTCCAGCACCTGTCTTACTCTCAAGTCAATACACTTAAACATTTTGTGAACATTTATACAATACTCCTTACTTTTTCTATTCTTATTTTTTATGCTTTTGTCTATTTGCTAACGAACATGCTTTTTCTGATTTTTAAAGTATCTCACATTTTCTCTTTCTACTCCTGCTTAAAAACTTTGTTCTCATTTCCTGTTTCCCCACTTTTACACTTTCTTCTTTGCCATTTTAAAGGTTGGTACATGATATGATATCTCTCTTCCAAATACTGTCTCTAAACTTGTTAATAATCATAGATGGATTCTGTTAGCACCCTCAACTGACAGACTGTTAATATTCCAACTTCTAGGAGAGGGTATTGAGTCCCTTTGTGTTTTATATAACTTTGGAAATACAACAGCACTGCTTTATAAATTCAGTGAACCTCAGTTGAGACATGCTAAATTACCATATGTATACTTACATCCTGCTGAATTATTATGATATCTTCACCATTTTCAAACTGTAGTTGGGGAATTATTGGTATCTTGAGATGCTGACATTGCCACAGCAATAGCTAAAGCTTCCTCTTCTTCAGCTTCCATCTTTTCCTTGCATTTTTGGTTATGATTTACATCGTCTTTGTATCATCATTTTCTGCCTACTCAGGAGAAAGAACTGCAACTTCAGACTTGAATGTAACTTTACCATCACTTGTTGGCATGAAGGCCTCGAGCAGGTCTTCAATACTGGAACTGAGCTCTGCATTGACATCCAATTTACATTTCTCATCTACTGGTGTGAACATTGTCTCTTCACTTGGTATAACCGCACTGCTACTACTATTGCCATCACACCACAAAATATAATTCAGGTCAAGTGTCATACTGTTTCTTGAGCTTTCTCCCTTCTTGTTCACATTACTTGGGGTTGGTTGTGATGGCTTTGGCCTGTGTATGTGACTGGATGGCAATGGGCTGGCTTGGGTAAAAACTGGAGAAAGTTTCTCTGGTTCTTTATTTTCAGAACAGTTTCTCTGAAACTGGAGAGAAAGTTTCTACTGTGTGTGAGAAGGGACTTTGAGGATCCTTGAGGTTTGAGTTTAGAGACATCTGTTATAGTGCCAGCTAGTACAGATGGGTTTGAACGAGACAGAAGTATTGGGAATAGTGACTGGGAATGACTGGAAGAGGGAGAAGAGTTCAAACACTGACTTTTGTTTGAAAGGCTGGCTTTGGTTGCTCAGTGGTTACAGATAAAATGGGAACTCCCACAGCAAGGCCAGCCAGCATCTCAGAAGTGTCCTCTGGACTGGCACTTGGCTTTTTATCACTTAAACTTTTCTCACGTTTCCTTGATAACTGGCCAGTATTGCTAGGACTATTACTTTCAGTCGCTTCTGGAGAGTTATTTGGTACAGGTAGCTGCAAAAAGTCTTCATGTCGACATTCCCCAGAGTGCATTTCTTCTATGCCTAGCTGGATGGTGTCTGCAATTTCCATTTCATCTGGACGTCGATGCATCCTTGTGTAATGAGTTGAGCTTGTCACACTCAACATTTCTAACAGCTTTACAAAAACATGGGGCACTCTTGCCATCATTCTTGCTGCACTCGAGAATACTCTCCGCTATAGTTTTCTAACCATTGAGTGGGAATTGTCAATTGACTGCAGGGCAAAATTTAAGAGGGAGAGAAATTTCTTATACCTGAAAGTTAAAAAAAAAAAAAGTCTTAGAAACTGATATACTCTAGTTAACTAATGCCAAGAAAGCCATTTCAAGATAATCTATTTAGCTGTCAGTTCTGCAGTAGAAATGAGACTTACTGCTGCACTGATGCTTCAGAATTGTTTCACAGGTCACAAGTTAAAAAAAGGCAACCATTTACTCTGTAAAGTAGGTGCACTTTTGCATATAAATATACACTATTTGTTTACAGGAATTAAACCAACCAATTTTTGAAGACATCACCAACAACACATTCAACTACAAAGAGTAAGTCATGTAGTGTAAGTAAGTACCTGTCTACTACAGTATCAGCCTGTAAAACACTTCCACAAACAATGTGGGGATAAAATTCACCAGGAAATTCCAACAGAAGTCTGTCTATTAGACAAAGTCTCCCCAGTAGTGCTTGCCAGTTGCTAGACTCAGTTTGGGTTCTGAGAATACAGTTTAAGACATAATCAACACCTCCAATACCAATACACCCTATAAATAAAGTTGATAAAATAAGGATTAGATATGTTCACAATCTAAATTCTGATCTAAATAAATATCAGAACTATATCATACTGAAATACACAATGTGTGCCCAAATTAACATCACTGCCCCCCCCCCCCCCCCAACTGCTGAGAGCAACACTGTTCTCTTTGCCATGCTGGCAAATACAGGATAAAACCTGTATTAAATTGAAAACAATTCACTACATTTGCTTGTAATTATAATTCAATTACATACAAATAACTATTATTACCAGATTTAAGTATTTCTCTCCCAATTGCCAGCTCTCCCACTTGGCCTTTACACATCTCCAATAGTGTTGAGACTGAAAGTTGATTTGTTCGACTATAACAAATTAAAATACAAAACCCAAACAACTTTTAGCAGATGTTTTCAAGAAAAAACATTTTAATCATTAAATTTCAATAATCATAAGCTTAGAATTGTGCTTGGAAAATTATTTCACAACACTTTATTCCAATACACTTCTATAATCCTCTATCTGCAAGCTACCAATAGTTGTGACATTTTTTACAAGAACACTTCCAGAAACATAGTATCTATCACTAATACATTAAAAAAAAAAAATTGAAATCAGCTTCCCTATTTCTCAAATTCTTAGAGACTTTCGGGCAATAATCTCTTTATTAAAATAAATTAATTCAACTGCACATTAGGATCTCATCCTCTTGCACAAACATGCCCAATCCAGCACCACAAGGGACAGTTCTATGTCACTTATACATTTAATTTTAGATTTTCTAAAATTTAGATTAGATATAAGGAAAAAATTATTCACCATGAGAGTGGCGAGGCACTGGAACAGGCTGCCCAGAGAAGTTCTGGATGCCCCATGCCTGGAAGTGTTCAAGACCAGGTTGGATGGGGCTTTGAGCAACCTGGTCTAGTGGAAGGTGTCCCTGCCCACAGCAGGGGGTTGGAACTATGTGATCTTTAAAGGTCCCTTCCAACCCAAACCATTTTATGATTCTGTGATTGCTAAACTATTGCCAGTGCATCTCCAGTTGCAGTTTCAGAAGCAATACTTATTAGGAACTAAACTGAAAGAGACAAAGAAACAACAACAAAAAAAATTTAAAAATATCAATCCAGTGGACTTCTGCATCTAGTTTACAGTACAGATGAAGAAATGGTTGGTCTGGCACAGCAGACAGTGTAGCTTGGGAGAGAAAGACAAGGTCTACACAAGCCAGAACTGCCAAATGC
This sequence comes from Patagioenas fasciata, assembly GCF_037038585.1. Taxonomy (NCBI): domain Eukaryota; kingdom Metazoa; phylum Chordata; class Aves; order Columbiformes; family Columbidae; genus Patagioenas; species Patagioenas fasciata. Next base: position 50,280,151 of record NC_092559.1, read on the forward strand.
ATTCACTCAGAATAGCCATCTCCTAACATGACACAATGAATTAAAAAGTAGCAGTGTTAACACTTTATGACATAGATGTACAACAGCTTTTGTTGAAGTAGGAAACATATATATTAAAGATACAAAAATTGATTACTGGCACTTGCTGAAGGGTACCAAAATGATTCTATGATTCTATGCTTAAAGGGGAGTAATGAGAATTAGACCAAAACAATATCAACAGGAATGGAGGAGATGGTTGATGACTGCACCCAACACATCTTCCTTTTTTTAAGGGGAAAAAAGGTCTTATGCAAGCAAAGCATCATTTAAGATTTGTAAGTGCTAGAAAGATATAATTGGGTGCCTTCAAAACCTACATCTTTCAAGACAGAAGTTGGTTGGTAGCAACTAGACTTTAACAAAAACATGTATACATATGATCCACACATTTTATTTCACCACCACCTATAAATGGTCTCCTAGTTTAATATGTTAGGTTGGTACAAGAGGAATTGCATTTTTTGCATTGTTGAAATTTACCGTTCAGTTACATCATTTGAACATGCTTTTCTCACTTTACATTTTTTGCTACTGATTTATTACTTGCTATTTATTTTATATTTATTTTAGACTATGGAAATAATGTTAGACAAAAAGCAAATTGGAGTGATTATCTTATTCGAGTTCAAAATGGGTTGTAAAGCAGCGGAGACAACTCACATCAACAACGCATTTGGCCCAGGAACTGCTAACAAACGTACAGTGGTGGTTCAAGAAGTTTCACAAAGGAGACAAGAGCCCTGAAGATGAGGAGCATAGTGGCCAGCTATCGGAAGTTGACAATGATCAACTGAGAGCAATCATTGAAGCTGATCTTCTTACAACTCTACGAGAAGTTGACAAACAACTCCACGTCAACCATTCTATGGTTGTTCGGCATTGGAAGCAAATTGAAAAGGTGAAAAAGCTCGATAAGTGGGTGCCTCATGAGCTGACCCAATATAAAAGAAATCGTTGTTTTGAAGTGTCACCTTCTCTTATTCTTTGCAACAACAATGAACCATTTCTTGATTGGATTGTGACGTGCGATGAAAAATAGATTTTATATAACAACTGGTGACGACCAGTTTGATCGTTGGGCTGAGAAGAACCTCCAAAGCACATTCCAATGCCAAACTTGCACCAAAAAAAGGTCATGGTCACTGTTTGGTGGTCTGCTGCCACTCTGATCCACTACAGCTTTCTGAATCCCAGTGAAACCATTACATCTGAGAAGCACGCTCGGCAAATCGATGAGATGCACCAAAAACTGCAACGCCCGCAGATGCTATTGGTCACCCAAAAGGACCCAATTCTTCTCCACGTCTGACTGCACGTCACACAACCAATGCTTCAAAAGTGGAACGAATTGGGCTACGAAGTTTTGCCTCATCTGCCATATTCACCTGACCTCTCGTCAACCAACTACCACTTCTTCAAGCATCTTGACAACTTTTTGCAAGGAAAACGCTTCCACAACCAGCAGGATGCAGAAAATGCTTTCCAAGAGTTTGTCGAATCCTGAAGCATGGATTTTTATGCTACAGGAATAAACAAACATTTCTTGTTGGCAAAAATGTGTTGATTGTAATGGTTCCTATTTTGATTAATCAAGATGTGTTTGAGACTAGTTATAATGATTTAAAATTCATGGTCTAAAACTGCAATTACTTTTGCGCCAACCTAATAAGACAGCAACAAATGAATCTTCAAGATATTTCAGTAACAATCCAAAATGAATTTGAAGTTCATGAGACACCATACCTGTTGGTATCTACATATTTAACTAATATTGTCTCTACAACTGACTTGAGAAATTGTTGTAGTTTAGTCCTCTCTGCTAAAGTATGACAAGGAGTATTTACCAGCATAGTTCTTAAGGTTTTCTAAGAGAAAGGAAAAAACAATACATATGAAATCAAATTTGCTACACAAATTTATTTTATTTTTTTAAGAGTTGTAAATAGTTCCATATAAAATTCGTTAAAAATATCAGTGAAATGTTCAAAGAGTAAACATCTTACTATATATTCACTGTTAGAATTACTCATGTATTCTTTGAGACTGGAAAGAATCTGGTCATAAAAGTACTGTTAACACTTTGCACTGTAGCAAGTATTTCCTTATATTTGACCACTGTAGTCATGCCATTTCACTCTTGCTGACGATTTTGTTCAACCCACTTTCAGATGATGGTTAAAAATCATCAGTGGTGCTCAACAACAATTATTAGGATTCCTGACTTGATATATCTCCTCCTTTTCAAAAATGAAGTTATTTGAAAATTACTAGAATAAAACAAGTAAATGAACTACTTACTAAAGCAGACACATACACTTTGTAGACAGGGTCAGCACAGACCATGGACAGCACACTGCAGCAGGATTCTACCCTTACATCTCCTGAGATACTGGTCTGAGATGACCCACTAATTCCTTCCAAAGCTCCAGCACTTGTGTTGTTTCCATTGCTACTTCCAAAATTTCCAGTGCTTTCACCATTCACCAGTAATAGAGCACCACTAACATCGTGGGAAAGATGTCTAAGTGCCATCTCTCATATATTCCGGTTTTGAGAAAACAAGCAGTCAACTAATTCTAATCCAAATACCTTCTAAGGAAAAAAACAACATTATAGAAGTCAAACTGAAGAATATTGCAACTTAAGTACTTAAGAAGAACAATCAAAAAGAGCAAAGAAATGTTTCTGGTGAAAAGTCACCTTAAGAAGCCTGACAGGAAAAATGTGTCAGAAGGTAGGGTCTTAAAAAAGATTCTGTGATATCATTTATGATGTTTCATTTCTAAGTCATTGGTTCTTCAAAAACTCTGCTAAGAGAATTGGGGAAATAACTGTATGGATGGTTTCATTCCCTCTGAATTTTAATTATTCAGTATGGAGTTTGTTTCTAGACATTGATATAAACAACCCTGAAACCAATATCCAGCTATAACAGACAGAAGTTAGAGCAGATGTATAGGCAATACAAGTTCTTCCACTGTTCTTTTAAATATGTGATCCCTACTCTGTTGAACCCACCTCTAGACTCTTGAGGTTATTTAGGTCATCCAACTCCTGCAACCCAACTTGGGTAACAGTAAGTGTCAACTTTGCATTTGACACTTGTATAACCAAAACTAGAATTAACAATACTACTAGAATAAAGAATACTACATGGAACAGGCAGGCCCAGCAAATCAATACATGGCTAAGCAACTGATATCATCGATGGAACTTTGGGTTTTTCGACCATGGGAAAGTCAGTCCTTCACCAGGTCTCTTAACACCTAATGGAACGCATCTCTCACAGAAGGGGAAAAGGGTGTTTGCTCAGGGGGTAGCAAGACTGATTGATAGGGCTTTAACCTAGATTGGAAGGAGGAAGGGGGTGGTAGGTCAGTGATGAGCAGTGAGATGGCACACCAAAGCCTGAGGAGGTGCTTGGCAGCGAGATTCCTCAGACTGCGCCAGGAGGTGAATGGCACAATCAACCACACTTGAAGTGCTTCTACACTAATGCGCACAGCATGAGGAAAAAGCAAGATGAACTAGAAGCCTTGACCTGGTCCCAGGGATATAATTGGCATTAGCAAAACCTGGTGGGATGAATCCTGTGACTGGCGTGCCATGACGGATGGCTACAGGCTATTCAGAAGGGACAGGCATGGTAGGAAAGGTGTGTGGGGGGGTGGCACTGTATGTAGCAGAGGGGCTGGAGTGCATGGAGCCGTCAATTGGTGATGGCAAAGTTGAGAGCCTCTGGGTAAGGATTAAGGATCAGACAAATAAAGCGGATGTCGTCATGGGCGTCTACTACAGGCCACCCAGCCAGGATGATGACACTGATGAATTATTCTTTAAGGAACTAAGTGAAACCTCCAAATCTGTTGGAGCGAATAAAGGACTCAGCATTCCGATTCAATGTGAATCACGCAAAGCCATTTATTACAGAAACAAACCTCCTTATATATGCAACTATTCTCTGATCACACATCCACGCTCCAAGTATGCATTCACTAATTGGATATCATCTATGTTCATGAGCTGTCCACATGCTGGAGTCTCACTGCTGATAGGTTTATTGATTTACGTCATGTTGATGCCCTGTTATTGCAGAACTGTCTCACCCCCACAGCAGGTCCTATTTTCAGCTTTCCGAGGTGGCCCTGAAATTCCTTTGGGCCTGGCTAGTTCAGTAACAAATCTCCATCTGAGAGAAACCCATCCACAATTCCCCCTTTTTGTTCTTGAACCAGTCAGGTCTTGTTTACAGCGTGCTAAATCATCTTTGAAATACACTGCAACATACAACACATGATTAACAACAATAATTACAGTTACATATAATGCAGTTAGGCCTTACTTAATAAGATCAAACAAGTACCCACCTATTCCCAAACTTTTAAGCCATTTGTCAAACCCTGATTCTACTATGACAATCTTATTAACATGCTGTTTTTGTTTGTCTAAAGCACTAGGAATAGATTCAGAAAGATCAGACAAGTTAATAAACTGCATTCTCTTGAATTCTTCGCAACCATGACTGTCCCGTCCCAACAGATGGGATGAGGGATGAGTTAACTCTGAACGCGATACATGCCCTGACTCAACAGATGAGATCAGGTATGAGTTAACTCCGGGTAATTCTGTGCGGCAATACAAAGTGAATGACAGACAATCACTCCGGGGGTCCAATTACGAATTTACTAAAAGCACATAGTGGAATACAAATTACAGCGATTAGTGACTTGGTAAAAGTATGTTATATTATCACAAAACTTATCAATACATTTGCAGCAAAAGTACTTCTACAAACGATGGATTAGCAACAATTAGTAACTATAATACAAAACTTAACAAGATTTTAACAGCAGAACTTAAAATGATGTTACGTTTATATGTTCAAGAAAAAAGGAAAAAAAAAACAAAAGAGAGAGAGAGAGAAGGAAAACTAAGATACGAGAGAGAGAGAGAAAGAGAGTAAGATATCACCACTCCACAGGTTATTGATCCAGCGATGTCCGGTGAAGGGAGGGTGGATGCGTTGAAGACTTCGGTCACGCTGCGCAGCATATACACGCCACACCCTGATGCCACACGCGGGGTCATTTTATAACCCAGTTCATTTACATGTGGGCAGTTCATCTCCTCCCTCTGCTCGCTCTTCATGCTAATTAGGAAGACTCTTCTGGAAATGGGTCTGGGGTCTTCAAACTAGGGGAAAGTTCACGGTATTGACCAGAAGTGAGTTGTCTTACCCGTTAGGGGTAGCTGTTGGTTCGTGGTTTCTTCTGGTAGTTGGTTGTCCGACAGATGGTTCATCTCTATCATCCCAATTAGTCCATGAGGCCTTTCACAGCAACACTGTTAATTGTCCTTATCTTCCAAGGTGTCTGCCTTCATGGCCATAAAACTTCGGGAAAGATAAGAGGAGGTGTCATCTATCTCTTACTCCCAACACAACAAAACCCAGACGTTTAAGGCATAACAAGGTCCTTTGTTCTGCTAAGGATGGGGGGGCGAAGGACTTCAAGGTTGTCACAATGACCTAGTGTTAAAAGATCTGGAACTGCACAATTTTGTAGAGTAGTATGTCAAATACCATCAATATCTACTATTAATTGAGATAGTATCTCAGAAGTTAGATCAACCTATGTCCTGGTTTTGTTAAAAAACAAGTTTCTCTTTTAATGAATTTGCCTGTCAGCTAAAGCCTTCATATTAACTGCATTTTCCTGGAGAACCAGATACATGTTTTGGTAAACATAGCAATGGAATGCAAACTTATTGATAAGTACGGATGGACATCTCGCGAGAGGGGCAACGAGAAACAGGTGACCAAGAAACTGACCAACTGTGTATAGCATTCCATTCACGTGAATGCTTCATGTAAAAGTGGGAGATCACGAGGATCTCGTCCCTTTTCCCCTCTTTTCATCCCTTCGGCTTATGGTCGACATTAGGAGAGGACCTTGCTTGTTGTCCCTGCGAACTGAGGCCTAGTGAGAGACTGAATCCAGATCTGGTTAGCTTCAGAGTCTAATCCATGACTTTGGGTGCTTTCTCTGCAGTTGCTGAAACTTTCAAGATTGGTTTTGTATATTTTGTATTATTTTCTCTATTCTTATTACTAGCATTAGTAAAACATCTTTAATTTTTCCAACTCTCTTCTCTCTGTCCTCCTTTTCCTCCCGATCACCTGTCCTTAGTGGGAAGGGGGGAGAGGGAGGGGCAAAAAGGGGAAGTGGGGGGAGGAGAGGAGGTTAACAATACATCTGCCAGGGTTTTATTGTCACCCCGCAATCAAAACCCTCGACAGATAATTGGTGCCCAACGTGGGGTGAGAGAAAGGGGTAACTTTGGAGATTTTTGGTTTTTCTACTGCTCTGATGTACCTTTCAATTTTCTTGGCACGGTGCCAACTCATGGAGTTGTGATACTTGCACGTCTCTTTGCTTCAGACAGTATTTAGCGCTATTAAGGCAAAGTGAATTACATTGATTTAAAGATGTTATGGCATAAGTTGTTGTGTACACATATGCAGGCACGTCGCAAGAAGAGTCAGAGGCCACGAATGCATTTGGAAAGAGAAGGTTTTACTTTAGTTACCTCTCTACTGGGGGATCTCCGAAGCCACAGCTAAGCTCCCAGGCAGAGGTGACACAAGCGGGGACACAGGCGCTGGTCAGTTCAGCCCTGCTGGAAGATCGCTGGGCCTGCTGAACTCGCCTGTATTTCAAGGCTTCAAGTAGGTGCAGCCTCCCCCTCTTTCTCACAACAAAGCAGGAATCTCAGACATAGTGATAAGGTGCCTAGAGTTTCTCACAGGCCTGTGTTATCTAACACAGAAGTTCTAATCATCAAGCATACAAGGTCAGTAAAACAATTACTGTGATGTATGTGCTTTTTCTACAGACAGGTGCAAGCCACTTGAGTGTATTTACATTTAACTAATCTCCTTGCCAAATCTTCCGCTATATCCCCATACAGTTGTATCAGTTATTTTCTACATTGTGCTCCGTGACACCATATCTGTGTTGGGCCTTATTCCTGAATCAAAGTTTTCATTATATAACAACAAGAAACTGGATGATGGTTATGATTATACTGTGTGCTTTGGCACTGGTTTATTTCATTATACTACAGCCGCTAATGAATTTCTACTTGTTTCTGCTCTACCTTGAAAAACCTTTGGGAGAGATTAAGCAGCAATACAGCTATGTGTTTGCTAATTGGTCGAGTGAATCTTTAGAAAGGCTGACTAACAATACTTTCATTTTTTTGCTAGGAGAGTTTGCAAATGTTTTAGAGAGCTTTGAATATCCTTGGAGCTTTGATAGAACTGTGATGGCGTTATCTGGTTTGCTGAATGTGTGTCAGTTTGTGTTACTGTTAAGAGAAATGAGGTTCAACAGGAGGTTTGCGTCTCTTTTTACTCCTGAGATTTGCAGTGTGTCTTCGGAAGCTTTAGCAACAAGAACTCCTAGCTGCTCGAGAAAAAGCAAAACAACAAAAGCTGCCGCTGCAGCCACTGGCCCCCCAACCACAGCTTCACAGGCTGAAGCTACAGCTCCTACACAGAGCTCTGCCAAGGTCACTGCAGATACTGTTACTTCTCCAGCCTCAAAGGCTAAGAAGGCAGCCCCCCCTTCTTCACACACTGGGCACTGTTGCTGCTGTAACCATAGCAATCACTGTGACAGTCATTCAGACTCTGGAAATTAATCAAATGATGGTGAACCCATATCAGCATCAGTTGCCGGTTGTAAGAAAGTCACTATAAAGACTACCTGTGCAGCAGGTGATGGCACAGGGCTGAAATCAACCCAAGGGGCATCATCAGGACAGGGAGGAGATGAAGTGACCATCACTCGGTCCTTTTCTCCAGGTGAGCTGAGAGATCTGCAAAAAGACTTCAGTCGTCGTGAAGGTGAGAATATTGTAACCTGGCTGCTCCGATGCTGGGACAATGGGGCAGAAACAATTGAATTAGAAGGTGGTGAAGCCAGGCAGTTGGGATCTGTGTCAAAAGATTCCACCATTGATAGGGCAATTTCAAGAGAGTCTAATGCCACTACTCTCTGGACCCGACTCCTGGCAGCTATGAAAGTAAGATTTCCCTACAAGGATGATTGTATATCCAAGTTAGGGAAATGGAATACTATGGAGAGAGGTATCCAGTTCCTGAGACAATTAGCTGTGCGAGAGATCATCTATCTAGGACCAAACAGCCAAGAGGGGACAGACCCAGATAGAATCAATTGTACATGACCTCTGTGGCGCAGATTGATACAAAGTGCACCACCTGCATATGCTAAGCCATTGGCAGGAATGGTCTGGTCATCTGGAGGTGTACATAATATTACTGAAGTGATTGAGCAGCTCCGGGACTTTGAGGACAGCCTTGATGGTTCTCTATGGGCTTGTGTCTCTGCTGTGGAGAAACTGTATGGAAAAATCTGATGACCGGTTTGAAAAGCTGTTGCAGGAAATCAAAGAACTCAGAGAAGACACGTACCATTCATGACCTGTACGAACCTATGTTTCAGCTATTAGGAGAAGGTGTTTCCAATCTCGAGAGAGAGGACAGACGCAGCCCACAAAAAGAGGTTCACTGTGGTTTTTCCTACATGAGCAGGGAGAAAACATGAATAAGTGGCATGGAAGACCTACCTCAGAACTTCAAGAACGAGTACGTGAGATAAAAGGAAAAACTCCTAGGAAGGTGGTTGCTCCAGTTTACAAAAGGAGCAGAAGAGATTCTGATGCTCTTGAAGGAACCTCTAATTCACACCCAGAGACAGTGCAAAACAGAAATTAGAGGGGCCCTGCCTCCAACCAGGTGGAGGAAAGGGATAACAGAGTTTATTGGACTGTACAAATACGATGGCCTGGTACAACACAACCCCAGGAGTACAAAGCTTTAGTGGACACTGGTGCTCAGTGCACAATAATTCCTTCTAACTATAAAGGAACGCAATTCATCAACATTGTTGGAGTGACTGGGGGATCCCAGGAACTGACTGTTGTAGAGGCTGAAATGAGCCTAACTGGAAAAAACTGGCAAAAGCATCCCATTGTGACTGGTCCAGATGCTCCGTGCATCCTTGGCATAGACTACCTCAGGAGAGGGTATTTTAAGGACCCAAAAGGGTATAGGTGGGCATTTGGTATAGCAGCTGTGGACACTGAGAAAATTGAACAGCTGTCTGATTTGCCTGGTCTTTCAGATGACCCTTCTGTTGTAGGACTGCTGATGGTTGATGATCAGCAGGTGCCAATTGCTACCACGACGGTGCATCGCCGGCAATATCGCACCAATCGAGACTCTTTGATTCCTATCCAGAAGCTGATCCGTCAATTGGAAAGCCAGGGTGTGATCAGTAAGACTCGCTCACCTTTTAACAGCCCAATCTGGCCAGTGCGTAAGTCTAGTGACGAGTGGAGACTAACTGTAGACTATCGTGGCCTGAATGAAGTTACGCCACCACTGAGTGCTGCTGTGCCTGACATGCTAGAACTGCAATTTGAACTGGAGTCAAAGGCAGCTAAGTGGTATGCTACAATTGACATTGCTAATGCATTTTTTTCTATTCCTTTAGCAGCAGAGTGCAGGCCGCAGTTTGCTTTCACCTGAAGGGGCATCAAGTGCACATGGAATCGCTTGCCCTAAGGGTGGAAACACAGTACTACCATCTGCCATGGACTGATTCAGACCACGCTGGAGCAAGGTAAAGTTCCAGAACACTTGCAGTATATTGATGACATCATCGTATGGGGCAACACAGTGAAGGAAGTCTTCGAGAAAGGTGAGAGAATAAATCAGATTCTTTTGGATGCTGGTTTTGCCATAAAACGAAGCAAGGTCAAGGGACCTGCACGAGAGATCCAGTTTTTAGGAATAAAATGGCAAGATGGCCATCATCAGATCCCAATGGATGTGATCAACAAAATTGCAGCAATGCCTCCACCTACTAATAAAAAGGAGACACAGACTTTCTTGGGCGTTGTAGGTTTTTGGAGAATGCATATTCCTGACTACAGCCAGATTGTGAGCCCTCTCTATGAAGTGACTCGGAAAAAGAACCAATTTGAGTGGGGCCCGGAACAATGGCAAGCCACTGAACAAATTAAGCATGAGATAACTCATGTGGTGGCCCTCGGACCAGTTTGGACTGGACTAGATGTTTAAAAATGTGCTCTACACTGCAGCCAGAGATAATGGATTTACCTGGAGCCTCTGGCAGAAAGTACCAGGAGAAACCCGAGGTCGACCCTTAGGTTTTTGGAGTCACGGATACAAAGGATCTGAGGCCAACTATAGTCCAACTGAAAAAGAGATACTAGCAGCATATGAAGGAGTTCGAGCTGCTTCAGAAGTGATCGGTACTGAAGCACACCTCCTCCTAACACCTCGACTGCCAGTGCTGAGATGGATGTTCAAAGGGACGGTTCCCTGTACACATCATGCAACCGAAGTTACATGGAGTAAATCGATTGCACTGATCATGCAACAAGCTTGAATTGGAAGTCCCAGTCACCCAGGGATATTAGAAGTTATTACAGATTGGTCAGAAAGTAAAGACTTTGGGATGTTGCCAGATGAGGAGGAAGGAACACGTGCTGAAGAAGTACCACCGTATAATACTCTTTCAGAGACTGATAAGCAGTATGCACTGTTCGAAGATGGATCCTGTCATCTTGTAGGAAAACATCGAAGGTGGAAAGCTGCTGTGTCGAGTCCCACACGACAGGTTACAGAAGCCACTGAAGGACAAGGTGAATCTAGTCAGTTTGCAGAAGTGAAAGCCATCCAGCTGGCTTTGGACATTGCTGAACAAGAGAAGTGGCCAATACTTTATCTCTATACTGACTTATGGATGGTAGTAAATGCCTTGCGGGGGTGGCTACAGCAATGGAAGAAAAGCAACTGGCAGCGCAGAGGTAAAACCATTTGGGCTTCCACACTGTGTTAAGACATTTGTGCTCGTCTAGAGAGCCTGCCTGTAAAAGTTCGTCATGTAGATGCTTATGTACGTAAAAGTCAAGCCACCGAGGAACACCTAAACAACCAGCAAGCGGATCAAGCTGTTAAGATTAAAGTAGCTGAAGCGGACTCGGACTGGCAACATAAAGGTGAACTTTTCCTAGGTCAGTGGGCCCATGATGCTTCAGGGCATCAAGGTAGAGACGCAACATATAAATGGGCTTGCGATCGAGGGGTGGATTTAACTATGGACACTATTTCACATGTTATTCATGAATGTGAAACTTGCGCCGAAATCAAACAAGCAAAGTGGTTAAAGCCTGTATGGTATGGGGGGCGATGGTTAAAGTATAAGTATGGAGAAGCTTGGCAGATTGATTATACTATACTTCCACAAACACGTCAAGGTAAGCATTATATACTTACAATGGTGGAAGCAACCACCGGATGATTGGAAACATATGCTGTACTCCATGCTACAGCCTGGAATACTATCTTGGGACCTGAAAAGCAAGTCCTTTGGCGACACAGTATGCCAGAAAGAATTGAATCAGACAATGGTACTCATTTGAAAAACAGTATTATAGACAATTGGGCCAAAGAACATGGTATTGAGTGGGTCTATCATATTCCATATCATGCACCAGCCTCTGGGAAAATTGAAAGGTACAATGGTTTGTTAAAAACTACACTAAAGGCACTGGGTGGTGGAACATTTAAAAACTGGGATTCACATTTAGCAAAAGCCACTTGGTTGGTCAACACTAGGGGATCAACCAATCGAGCCGGGCCTGCCCAATCAGAAATTCTTCATACTGTGGAAGGAGATAAAGTCCCTGTAGTACACATGAAAAATATGTTAGGAAAGGCAGTCTGGGTTACTCCTGCCTCAGGCAAAGGCAAGCCCATTCATGAGATTGTTTTTCCCAGGGACCTGGCAGCACCTGGTGGGTGATGCTTAAGGATGGAGAAGTTCGGTGTGCACCTCAAGGGGATTTGATTTTAGGTGAAAATATTCAATACTGAACTTCATAATGTTAATTGCTATACTAACAGTGTTTAATAAGCGTCTTTCAGATCAAGACAATGGTGATGAAACCAGAGCTAGCTTCTTCGAGTGGTGCCTGACAGCTTCTTCAAAGTTGATGTCTTTAACCCACAAACAGTGGTCATGAGATGCACTAGATGTACCATTTTTTCCTGCCCTGGGAGACTGTTGTGACAAAATGAACTTAATGAACTTTTCAAAAGATGGTCCACTAATTAAGATTAATTACTCCTGTGTCTATATGTATATATGTACATATGTGCATATATATATATATAGTAGTAGTGATTAATTAGATTGTATTGATAGATTGTATTGATAAGGTTTAAGTATTTCCGTGAATGGCATGTTATAAGGGGTGGAATGTCCTCGTTTTGTTAAAAAACAAGTTTCTCTTTTAGTGAATTTGCCTGTCAGCTAAAGCCTTCATATTAGCTGCATTTTCCTGAAGAACCACATACATGTTTTGGTAAACATAGCAATGGAATGTGAAGTTATTAATAAGCATGGATGGACATCTCATGAGAGGGGTAACGAGAAACCGATGACCAAGAAACTGACCAACTGTGTATAGCATTCCATTCACGTGAATATTTCATATAAAAGTGTGAGATCACGAGGATCTCGTCTCCTTTTTCCCTTTTGCTTATGGCCGACATTAGGAGAGGACCTTGCTAGTCGTCCCTGCTAACTGAGGCCTAGTGAGAGACTGAATCCAGCTCCAGTTGGCTGCAGAGTCCAATCCAGGACTTTGGGTGCCAGCTCTGCAGTTGCTGAGACTATCAAGATTGGTTTTATATATTTTGCATAATTTTCTCTATTCTTCTAGAAGGTTTAGTAAAACATCTTTAATTTTTCCAACTCTCTTCTCTCTGTCCTCCTTTTCCTCCCAATTGCCTGTCCTTAGTGGGAAGGGGGAGAGGGAGGGGCAAAAGGGGGAAGTGGGGGAGGAGAGGAGGTTAACAATACATCTGCCAGGGTTTTATTGTCACCCCGCAGTCAAAACCCTCGACAACCTATTTAAAAGACCAATAGCTTAACTTCGATATGTCTCCTAAAGCTGTACCAGCTGCTAGACTAGGGAGAAAGAGTGCAAGAGATACTATGGTAGGAATGTCTCATAATTTTACCTTATCTTTGCATTGATTTTCTAAGTGTAATATCACCCTTTTGGTTCTCCTGCTGTTTGTTCAAATTACCATTCTCTACAGAAGGTACACCACCTGCTTGCTAATAGGCTTCTAGACCACCAGGTCTGAGAGCATCTATAACACTGAATTAGGATCCACGGTTTACATCTGAAACAGTTCTCACAACTTATCTCCCTCCTGTCCGTCTGCATCTGTTGAATCTTTGTTGTCTTTATTCAGCCATGGCTTGACCCATTTTGCGGGAACCCACTTCGATCCTTGGCCTGTAATGACACAAGCATAACCTTTTCCCCAGGTTATCAATTGATGTGGCCTTTTCTATTGACCATTAACTAGTGATTTGACCATAACTAATGTAGGTTCTTCCTGATTTAGTATAGTTTTGGGTTATACTTGCAAAGTGTTTCATCACATACAGTGCTTTTGACAATTAGTTTTGTTCTGTTTCCCCTACTTCTCCCCTTTTTAAAAAAAAACCCACAAACAAAACAAACAAACAAACAAAACAAAACCAGTTCAGAATCAGATAACGTGCGTTGGACCTTGACTACATACTCAGAATCACAAATCAAATTTAGAGGTTCCTCCTTAAAAAGCTCAAAGTAATGTAAAGCTGCACCAACGTGGATGCCCTGTTATTGCAGAACTGCCTCACTGCCACAGCAGGTCCTGTTTTCACCTTTCCGAGGTGGCCTTGAAATTCCTTTGGGCCTGGTTAGTTCAATAACAAATCTCCATCTAACAAAAACCTACCCACGCAAATAATCTGCCCTTGTCCTTCTGGGGGACTTCAACTTGTCAGATGTCAACTGGGAATATCACACAGCTGGTACCAACAGGTCCAGAAGTTTCCTGAAGCATCTGGACGATAACTTCTTGATGCAGGTACTGCAGGAACTGACCAGGAATGGTGCCTTCCTAGATTTGATACTCACTAACAGAGATGGTCTCGGGGGACATGTGTGACTGGTGGCTACCTTGGCTACAGCTACCACGAAGAAGTCGGGTTTAAAATCTTTGCTAACTGGATGAAAACTTCCAGCAAGACCTTAACACTAGATATCAAGAGAGCAGACTTTAAGCTGCTCAGAGAAATACTTGGTAAGATTCCCTGGGAAGAAGCGTTTGAAGGTGTTGGGGTCCATCAGTGTTAGTCGTTTTTTATGTACCACCTACTAAGAGCACAGGACCAGGCCATTCCAAAATGCCAAAAATCTAGCAGGTGAGGCAAAAAGCCAGCTTGGTTGACCAGGGATCTTCTTGAAATACAGCGAAAAAAGAAATTACATGGTCAGTGGAAGCAAGGTCAGGCAACATGGGAGGACTACAGAGATGCTGCTTGCCATTGTAGGGAGGAAACTCATGCTGCCAAAGGTCAATTAGAATTGAAGCTTGCCAATACTGTGAAAGACAATTAAAAAGGGCTTTGTAAAATATATTAATGGCAAAAGACAAACTAGAAATAACATTGGCCCATTAATTGATGAGCATAGTCACCCTATTAACAGGAATGTAGACAAAACTGAGCTGTTTAATGCTTTCTTTGCCTCAGTCTTCAACACCAATGATGGACTTGGGGGCCCCCATAACCCTGGGCTGGAAAACCATGTCTGCGAGAACGATAAACTCCCAGTGAATACAGAACGTGTATGGAATTTGCTACTCCAGCTAGATCCCTAAAAGTCGATGGAGCCTGAAGGGATTCATACAAGGGTGCTTAAAGAGCTGGCTGACCTCACAGCAAGACCTCTCTCCATGATTTTTCAATGCTCTTGGGAATCTGGAGAGGTCCTGGAAGACTGGAAGCTAGCAAACGTCCCAATCTACAAGTGTGAGGGCAAAAACTCACGGACTCCACACGATCCAATATGAATTCAAGCAAAGCCATTTATTACAGAAACAAGCCCCCTTATATACGCAGTTATTACCTGATCACGCATCCATGCTCCAAGCATGCATTAGCTGATTGGATATTGTCCATGTTCACGAGCTGTCCACGCACCTGAGTCTCACTGCTAATAGGTCTGTTAATTTACGTTTTGTTGAGGCCCTGTTATTGCAGAACTGCCTCACTCATGCAGCAGGTCCTGTTTTCAGCTTTCCGAGGTGGCCCTGAAATTCCTTTGGGCCTGGCTAGTTCAGTAACAAATCTCCATCTGATAGAAACCCATCCACACATTAACTTCAAGAAAATCCCTCATATCTCCCACAATTCCCCCTTTTTCACAGTATCACAGTATCACAGTATGTTAGGGAGTGGAAGGGACCTCAAAAGATCATCTAGTCCAATCCCCCTGCTGGAGCAGGAA
The DNA here is from genome assembly GCF_037038585.1 of Patagioenas fasciata. NCBI lineage: Eukaryota > Metazoa > Chordata > Aves > Columbiformes > Columbidae > Patagioenas > Patagioenas fasciata. Next base: position 50,295,667 of record NC_092559.1, read on the forward strand.
TGCCTAAGTGACGTCGCACAGGAACATGTCCAGGCGGGTTTTGAATGTCTCCAGGGAAGGAGACTCCACAACCTCCCTGGGCAGCCTGTTCCAGTGCTCTGTCAACCTCACTGAGATGAAATTTTTCTCAAATTTAAGTGGAACCTCTTGTGTTCCAGCTTGATCCCATTACCCCTTGTCCTATCATTGTTTGCCACTGAGAAGAGCCTGGCTCCATCCTCGTGGCACTCACTCTTTATATATTTATAAACATTAATAAGGTCACCCCTCAGTCTCCTCTTCTCCAAACTAAAGAGACCCAGCTCCCTCAGCCTTTCCTCATAAGGGAGGTGCTCCACTCTCTTAATCATCTTTGTTGCCCTACGGTGGACTCTCTCCAGCAGTTCCCTGTCCTTCTTGAACTGAGGGGCCCAGGACTGGACACAATATTCCAGATGGGGTCTCACCAGGGCAGAGTAGAGGGGAAGGAGGACCTCTCTTGATCTACTAACCACCCCCCTTGTAATACACCCAAGGATGCCATTAGCCTTCCTGGCCACAAGGGCACAGTGCTGGCTCATGGTCATCCTGTTGTCCACCAGGACCCCCAGGTCCCTTTCCTCTACACTGCTCTCTAATCTGTAATTTCCCAACCTATACTGGAACCTGGGGTTGTTCCTGCCCAGATGCAGGACTCTACACTTTCCCTTGTTAAATTCCATCAGGTTATCCCCCGCCCAACTCTCCAGCCTGTCCAGGTCACGCTGGATGGCAGCACAGCCTTCTGGCGTGTCAGCCACTCCTCCCAGCTTAGTGTCATCAGCAAACTTGCTGATAGTACACTCAATTCCCTCGTCCAAATCGTTAATGAATATATTGAATAATATTGGCCCCAGTACTGACCCCTGAGGCACTCCACTAGATACTGGCCTCCAACTAGACTCTGCACCATTGACTACCACTCTCTGACTTCTCTCCTTAAGCCAGTTTGCAACCCACCTCACTACTCTATTGTCTAGACCACACCTCCTCAATTTAGCTGTGAGGATGCTGTGAGAGACTGTGTCAAAGGCTTTACTGAAGTCAAGGTAGACCACCTCCACCGCCCTGCCATCATCCATCCACCCTGTTACATTCTCGTAAAAGGCTATGAGGTTGGTCAAGCATGACTTACCCTTAGTAAAGCCATGGTGACTGCCCCTAATAACCCTCTTATCCTTGATATGCCTTGAGATGACACCAAGGACAAGCTGTTCCACTACTTTCCCAGGGACAGAGGTGAGGCTGACCGGTCTATAATTACCCGGGTCCTCCTTCTTGCCCTTTTTGAAGACTGGAGTGACATTTGCTTTCCTCCAATCCTCGGGCACCTCTCCCGTTTCCCAAGACTTGGCAAAAATGATGGAGAGCGGTCCAGCAATGACTTCAGCCAGCTCCCTCAGCACCCACGGATGCATCCCATCCGGACCCATGGATTTATGGATGTCCACACTATTTAATTGCTCCCTAACCCAGTCCTCATCGACTAAAGCAAACTCCTCCATTGACCTGGCTTCATTCGGGGTCTCAGGGGTACAGGGCTCCCCAGGACAGCCTCCAGCAGAGTAGACAGAGACAAAGAAGGCATTCAGTAATTCTGCCTTCTCTGTGTCTTCTGCCACCAGGGCACCCACCCCATTCATCAGTGGGCCTACATTGCCTCTGGTATTAGTTTTATCTGCTATGTATTTGAAAAAGTTCTTCTTGCTGTCCTTGACCCCTCTCGCCAGCTGTAATTCTAAGGAGGCCTTGGCTATCCGAGCTGCCTTCCTACATCCTCTAACAGCAGCCTTATATTCCTCCCAAGTGGCCAGCCCCTGCTTCCATGACCTGTAAACTCTCCTCTTCTGCTTGAGCATACCCAACAGATCCCTATTCAACCACACAGGCCTCCTGGTTCCCTTCCTCGACTTCCTACGTGTGGGGATGCTCTGATCCTGAGCATGGAAGAACCAATCTCTGAATGCAATCCAGCTCTCTTGGGCCCCTTTTCCTTCAAGCAGTCTTGCCCATGGGATTTCCCCCAGCAATTGCTTGAAAAGGCTAAATTAGCCCTGCTAAAGTCCAGGGTTGCAATTCTACTTGCTATTCCGTTCCTGCCACACGAGATGCTTAACTGCACCATCTCGTGGTCATTGCAACCCAGACAGCCCTCAACTTTATTGCTTCGACCAGACCCTCTTTGTTAGTGAGGATGAGATCCAGCAGTGCACCTCTCCTAGTCGGCTCCTCCACCATCTGCATGAGGAAGTTATCATCAATGCACTGGAGGAACCTCCTGGACTGTGGCTGGCTGGCTGAATGGTCCTTCCAGCAAACATCAGGGAAGTTAAAATCCCCCACAACAACCAGGGCCTGTGACTGTGAGGCCACTCTCAGCTGTGCATAGAAGGCCTCATCAACTTCCTCAGTCTGATCTGGTGGCCTGTAATAGACACCTACAACAGTATCACCCCTGCCAGCCTGCCCCTTGATCCTGACCCATACACTCTCAACTCGTTCCTCATCCGCTCCTGGGCAGAATTTAGTACATTGTAGCTGCTCTCTCACTTAGAGAGCAACTCCACCACCACGCCTGGCTGGCCTGTCTTTCCTGAAAAGGGCGTAGCCATCCATGACCACATTCCAGTCATGTCGACTGTCCCACCATGTTTCTGTAATTGCCACCAGATCATAACCTCCCGACCGAACATAGGATTCTAACTCCTCCTGCTTATTCCCCATGCTGCGCGCATTGGTGTACAGGCATTTCAGGGAGCAAGCAGAGCACACCAATTTCTCCCTAGGGGCACAGGAGGCCACCCGGTCCTCATCCGTTTTAGAATGCTGCCCCACTGGGACAAGCCCAACTACAACCCCATCCCCCTTTGAGCCTAGTTTAAAGCTCTCCAATTCAAGCGAAGCCATTTATTACAGAAACAAGCCTCCTTATATATGCAGTCATTTCCTGATCATGCATCCACGCTCCAAGCATGCATTAGCTGATTGGATATTGTCTATGTTCACGAGCTATCCATGTGCCCGAGTCTCACTGCTAATAGGTCTGTTGATTTACGTCTTGTTGAGGCCCTGTTATTGTAGAACTGCCTCACTCCCACAGTAGGTCCTGTTTTCAGCTTTCCGAGGTGGCCGTGAAATTCCTTTGGGCCTGGCTAGTTCAGTAACAAATCTCCATCTGATAGAAACCCATCCACACATTAACTTCAAGAAAATCCCTCAAATCTCCCACAACAAGAAGGACAACAGGGATGATCCCGGCAGCTACAGGCCTGTCAGCCTCACTTCCGTTCCTGGTAAAATAATGGAGAAGATTGTTCTGGGAGTTATTGAAAAACATCTGAACGACAACGCAGTCATTGGTCCCAGTCAGCATGGGTTCATGAAGGGAAAGCCTTGCCTGACCAAGGCAACAAGGTTTCCCACCTAGTCGACCAAGGGAAGCCTGTCGACGTGATCTTTTTGGATTTCAGTAAAACCTTTGTTACTGTCTCTCACAGTATTCTCCTGGACAAGATGTCCAGCATACAGCTGGGTAAACACACAGTGCAGTGGGTGAGCAATTGGCTGACAGGCCGGGCTCAAAGGGTTCTAGCAAATGGGGTTATGTCGGATTGGCAACCAGTCACTAGCGGGGTTCTTCAAGGATCCATCTAAGGGCCAGCACTCTTCAGTGTCTTTATAAATGACTTAGACTCAGGACTTGAGGGACTGCTTAACAAGTTTGCTGATGTCACAAAATTGAAGGGAGCTGTTGACACTCTCGAGAGCAGAGAGGTTCTGCAGAGGGATCTGAACAAATTGGAGAACTGGGCAATCACCAGCCACATGAAGTTCAACAAGGGCAAGTGCCAGATTTTGCACCTGGGACATGGCAACCCTGGCTGTACATACAGACTGGGAGACAAGGTGCTGGAAAGCAGCTCTGTGGAGAGGGATCTGGGAGTTCTGGTCAACAGCAAGTTGAACACGAGCCAACAGTGTGCCCTGGCAGCCAAGAGGGCCAACTGTGTCCTGGGGTGCATCAAGCACAGTATTGCCAGCTGGGCGAGGGAGGTGATTGTCCCGCTCTACTCCTCACTGGTGCGGCCTCACCTGGAGTACTGTGTGCAGTTCTGGGCGCCACAGTCTAAAAAAGATATTAAGCTACTAGAGAGTGTCCAGAAGAGGGCTACGAAGTTGGGAAAGTGTTTGGAGAGGAAGCCATATGAGGAGCAGCTAAAGTCATTTAGTTTGTTCAGCCTGGAAAAGAGGAGACTGAGGGGAGACCTCATCGTGGTCTACAGCTTCCTCGCAAGGGGAGGAGGAAGGGTAGGCACCGAACTCTTATCTTTAGCGACCAATGACAGAACCCAAGGGAATGGCAGGAAGATGTGCCAGAGGAGGTTTAGGCTAGACATTAGGAAAAGGTTGTTTACCCAGAGGGTGGTGGAGCACTGGAACAGGTTCCCTAGGGAGGTAGTCATGGTCCCAAGCCTGACAAGATTCAAGAAGAGACTGAACAATGCCCTCAGACACATGGTGTGAACTGTGGAGTTGTCATATGCAGGGACAGGAGCTGGACTTGTGGGTCCCTTCCAACTCAGGACATTCTATGATTCTATACATTTTATTACACGGACATTTAATATGAAGTCTGAGATGAAGTCCAAACCTGAAAACCCCAGTGAAAACAAGACTGGAAAACCTTTTCTTCTGATGCAAGTTAAATATATTTTTTTTTCCGATAATAATCAACCATAAAGCTGATGGGATTCAGAATACATTTTTGAACTGTTGATTTGACAAATCTAGCAAAACGGTTAAAAAAATTATCATTTTTTACATTCAAAGCTTCTTTTACAAAGCAAAGTTACCTGAACCCATGGCTCAGCTAAATCTTCATAGGCAGAAGGGATCTGCTGGACCCCATAATGACTAAGGTTAAAATTGCTGTCTTGGGTTCTTCTCTGTGATCCAGCTGTAGATTGCTGCTGAATGTGTAGATGAACCACATGGAGAACAGAAGAATCCAAAGGACTTGGCAATTCATGACTACAGATTAACAACAAATAACATGGATTAACAAATGAAACATTTACCCAAGTAAATACTTAAGCATATTTAGAAACATCAATCAGAAAACAGATAGTTTGTTATACTCAGACTGAATCCTTACCTATAGAAATAATGAGATCTCCATTTAGATCTACAAAGAGGACATATTAGTGGCTCTCTATTTCTTCTGCATTCTTCTGCCCCTGGAACACAGTAACAGGATAATATGTATTTCAGTTTTACAGTGCATAAAAACAGAAGATGGCATTATCATTTTTACATTTTACTGAAAAAATGTCAGTTTCAGGATAAATACTTCTCAACTGAACCATGTGCAGAAGCCTGATAAATATGTGCATTTAAACATTTTTGCATGCACAAACACTTCATCTTAGTACTACAATTAATATTAGAAGTTATAAATTAAAATGCAGGTTTTTGTGCGTCAAACATAAGCAATACTTTTTCAAAAGTATTAAAACATGAAAATGGAATTTTATTTGTTAAGCTATTTATATACTTTATTTAATGCAGTATATATAAACATACTCCATAATTCACTATATAATCCTAGTAAATTACTTTCAAGTCAGAGAGGGGGAAAAGTCTGTTCCTAACCTTACTCTAATTGGACATGATCTTCTCACTCAGGTAAGAGTCTCAAACCTCTAGCCCTGCAGCTAACTTTTTCTCAAACCGTTCACAAATCAAGTTGTAATTTGATAACTGATAAATAGGCACCTGAATGATACCAAACTCTCAAAGAGCTACAGTCATCACTTAAGAGCAGGGTTCTGCTTAACTTTTAAAACAAACAAAAAAACCCTACAACTAACACACACTAAATTATAATACTTTTGCATATTTAGTGTCACCAAAACTTAACAAGACAAAGATGACAACATACATATTGACATGCAATGGTGGTGTAATTTGTTCCTACAGCCATCTTCACACAGTTAGGCTCTCTTCATCCAGCATGCCTAACAAGTAAATGGGGCACATCTGTTCGTCTTCATCATTCATACTATAAAAATAAATATTTCTGACTGTAGAAGTGGCATATCAGAATTGAGAACAGGCTTTAACAGTGAAAAATATTAACTTCCAGTTTGGAACAGTCACTTCTGAATAACTATATGCCATTCATGAATCATTCTCCTAAACCTTGGTTTGAATAAGTGAGCAACCAAATTTTTAGAAGCACTGAGTACAGACAACACTTTTGAAATGAAAATGCATGACATCTTTTCAAACTAGGTCAGATACCGATTAAAGATAGAAAGGCCCAGCCTTGGGCAGTTATTCCACCCCTCACAAGGCTTCTTTAAACAAACCAATCTTTGCTTTTTTATTTATCTTTTGATTTTGAAGAACTAAAAAATTTTATATTTTGAGAGCTACATACATTTTCCCCACACTCCTTTCAGAGTATTAAGTCACAAGACAGTCTTTAACCTATTACAGAAAACTGTAAATACTATTTGATAAACATATGTAAAACTGAAGAAATTAACAAGATAACAGCCACTCGAGAATTTTCTGCCACAGAGAAACAGATGTAATAGAGTCATATAAACACTAACATATCTACATATCACATGTTGATTTAAAAAAACCCACCATTTTCCCTGTTTGACATGTTGCTTCCATTTTATTTACACCCACCTTAATTTTTAAATTGATATAACCAGAGATTTCACCAGAAAAATATTCTAAACTTAAACAAAATGTAATGAAAAACACAGATTTAATCTTCTGTAAGACTGTTTAAATGCACGAGCTCTTACTATTCATAGTAAAAATTTAACTTAAAGTTAGTGCATGTCTAAAAGTTTGCAGGAACCCTGTATTTGTTCAGCAATAGTATATTTTTAAAAATAATTTTTATATACATTGTTTCTATACATATATATTAACTTTTAGTTTCTTACAAATGGTTCAAACTAATTTTCTTTGTCCTTGAAAAAATCCACAAAAATAAGCTTACAGTGAAAAAAGCAGTTTCACGGCATGTATAGAAACACAGGTATTATTTTAAAAATTATTTTTAAAGAATTATTAATAAACCAAAAGTAACGGCAAGTCACAGTAATTATCAGAACTGAGTAAACTTTTATCTCCAATCTGATGCTCAGTGTTCTCCAATACTTATATCATGCAAGATTAGACTTGCACAGAATGAAAACTTTTCTAATTGAATCAGTAATGTTGGGAACTAATCATCAGGTGTACTGTCAAAGAACTGAAAAAATATTTCATCCTGTCAAAAATGAGAACTAATGTAGTAGAGTTCACAGTCTGATAAAGCCTTTCCTATGAAAAAAAAAATCTTCCTACACAAGGTATATAATTAATGGAACTGGCTTGCCAAATAAACTGACCAGTTAAATACATAATATACTCTAGAACTACTTATGCAATTTATTTACAATGACACAATTTGACAATTTGGAAAAATAATTAAAAGACTTGAGAAATTAGGGTCACAATCTGTATATTAGAATTATAAACCTTTCTGAATATATTAATCTAACGATATGTTTATTATCACAAAATAACATATCAAGGTACTCCTTAAGTTTCAACTTTACACAAAAGAAAGCCTCAGTTTTGGTTGGCTTCTGTGGTTTGATCTTTCTATAAGATGTCCAGTTCACTCAGTCCACTAACTAATACATGTACATATTAGTTGTTTAAAAAGTTAACCAATATATTTTCAAAATAAAGGAAAAGAACAAGCAAAAGCTCTCAAATAGAAGTCAGAAAAAAATATATCAAAGAATCAAACAGCACTTAAAATTGATAAATGGGGCATGTTTTAATATGGTATAAACTATAAAAAACATAATAGTTTAATAACTCCCTTAAAATAGTTTAACTACTCATTTTGCATTGTGTTTTTAAAATTATATGCTTAATCAAATATATATAGATATTTTAAAAACATTTATTATATATGTTTACACGAATAGTATCTTTACCCAGATTTTTTTCAGTATATTGTCATAACCACAAGCATATCTCCAAAGTACTGAAAAGTTAGGACAGGAGAAAAAAAATGAAATCCTGTTTCTTCATTTGTCAACATTTGCACAAGTGCTGTATTTGAACAAATGCACTCAAATAAACAAGTTTCCAAAGTTAATATATGCTTCAGTCTTGCAGAGGACCACTTACATTTCTGGAGTTTGTTTCCCAAATTCATATAGTCAAAAAAATTATTTTCAAAACTCTGCTTAACATTTTTCAAACAGAAGGTATAAAGCAAATATGCTCACTTGGTATGATTGTGACTAACATATGCTTGACTCTCGATGGTTTGCAAATACAGAGACTTAACATGACTTGAAATGAAAGCAGCTTTTAAGAAAAATAATGTAGGTGAATCTAAACCTTGAAATTAGAAAAAAACTACAGAATAATGCCTTTAGAAAAATACTAACCTGTTTTCTGATCTAGATGTAGAAGTACTAGATGATGATGATGCATGAGAATTTGACATGTGTGAGACAAACGTCTGGATGGTGTTATGAGATGGAGCTTTGATCCTCGAGCTATGTCTACTGTGATATTTCTGGAACAAACTCTCAACCTTACATCAGAAAAAGATAGCAACAGTCATATGCTATGAATACCTTGTATTTAAAAGGTAATATTGAAGCTTAACTACTGCTAAGAAAGATCTATTCACCTTCACAGTAATGCGTTAGCAGTAGCAGCAGCAGGAATTTCAAAAGTCTTACTAATAAATAGATCACAAGAAACTTTACAACAAAAAACTATTTGCTTAATAAAAATAATAGCTTTAGGTATACACAGCTACTTCTGAAGATCTTTGTTCTGTTTACCTTTCAGCTAATCAGTGAGACAGATATACAAATTTGAACAGAAAATCTAAGATCTGAATAACTTGCTAAACTACAACTCTCTACTAATTCTTTTAGTTATGTCTTCTATTTGCAGATTTTTTTTCCTACTTGCAGAGCTCTTGAACCCAAATTAAAGATATATATAAAAAACATATATTCTTGTTGCTTTGAAATGCAGAAGTTCTCAACATTTTAAAGACAATACCCTAAAGACTTTTACCTTGAGTGTATTTTAGATCTGCCATTAGATCTATTAGAAATCTATTACCTCAAAGTTCTTCAGTGTCTTCCTCCAGAGCATTGAGTCTGAGGGTTCAAGCTGGAAGACCCGCAACGTAACAAACAGCAGATGAATACAGCACGTCCCACGGCCACAGCTACAAGTCTGCAAAGAAAAGTACATGCTAGGGCTCTACTGGATTGATAGTTACATAAATCATTAAGTGCATCATGGAGACATATCATAGTACACCTCCCACATACTTAAAAAAAAAATAGTAGCTAATGCAAAATATTTCATATATAGACATAAGTATCTTCCTGCACCACCTAACAGAAATTGTGATTCCCCAAATCTTTATTCAGGAATACATATGGAAAAGCAGACAATTATAACACCAGTTTTCTCTCAACATTTTTTCCCCTTTTTTATTTTTTAAAGTCAGCTGAAGCTATTGTTACACTTTATACTAGAAGGAATTTATGCATATATAATCATCGTATAGCCATAACATGATGGCAATCAAACTTAAATGAGATGCCTCCGTTTACTTAAAAACATAAATGTTCTCCAACAGTGCATCACAGCAATACTATTTAAGTCTCCAAAGAGAACCTCACTATGGGTATTAATGAAATTATCACACCATTAAAGGAATTGTGTCATGTGCTTGTCATTTATATATTCCATGAACAGAGGAAATAGAGCATTTCAGATTGAGAAACTAGGAAAATGAAGTGGCCAAATTCTAGCCAAAAATACTTAAGATATATAATTAAGAGCCACTTCTAGGAATGAGAAATATACAGAACATTAGCAATTACTTCCCAGAGTCTTTTTTTTTTTTAAGATTAACTCTAGACAAAACTAGTATTTGCTACGCATTTGAAAAAAATACAAGCTGATCATTATATTACATGAGCACAGATTACATCTTTTTACTTTATAGAACCTTAGCAAGGATTGGCAACTAACTTGATCTAATTTGGTTTTGTACAGTTTTCCAAGATTAACTATAAATTAATAAGAGCTACAGACAACACAAAAATGTTTTCTACCTGAGGCCAAATAAACACTCTGTATTTATTATCAGGGCTGTCTCCTCCAATTAAAAAAGAGTTGGGTCCTATCTGCTGCAGCAGGTACAGCCTGGCTCACATAATTTTGTTGACACAATGATTTGTTTCCTCACGGCTGTATGGAGAGGAGCCATCTAGAGATGGGGCTTGTTGAGGTGGTGTTATTCATCCACTCTGAAACTACATAAGCAGTTCCATCATAAGCATTTCCAGGTGTCATGGTTTAACCTGAGTTAGTAATTAGGACCACAATAGCCACTTGCTCACTCCCCCCACCCCCTGAGGGAAATAGGGGAGAGAACCAAAAAGGAAGGGAGAAACTCATGGGTTGAGATAAAAACAGTTTAATAAGATAATAATAATATATAAAATAAGTGATACTCAATACAATTTTCTCACAAACTCCATCTGCACTGAACAGCCATTCCTGGAAAGGAGAGCACCCTGGTCCCAAACATCTGATCCCATCAAGAGAGCAAAAAGGTCAAAGTCTAACTGCAGAATAGCAAGAGGCTGAATTGCAATGGAACACCAAATGGAGCTAACTGAACAAACAAACTAGAAAACTTTAACTAGCCAGAAAAGCAGTTTCCAGCTTTATACCGAGCATGACACTAATGGTAGGGAATAGTTCATTAATCAACCTGGATGTTAATCTAGGTACTGTCCCATCTGTGCCCCCCTCATACCAATTTGCACTTGCAGCTGGACAGTTGAAGAAGTCCTTGGTTTCCTTGACAACAGCCAAGATTGGTTAAGTTCTTACATTCTCTTCATACCAACTTCGAAACACAGCTAGCTACAAAAAGAAAACATTAACTCTATCCCAGGGTGCTATCACATTATTCTTATACTAAATCCAAAACAAAAGACCATGCTAGCTACTAAAAAGAAAAGATTCTAACTTTCTAACTGCATGAAGAAAAATTAACTCGATTTCAGTCAAACTAGCACATCAGAACAATAATAAGTTTAACTATGTGGTTTTTTTTTTCCCCAAATGACACAGAATAACAGAGTCCCCAAAACCTGAAGAAACTATAACCTGCTTAGACTATATGAATTTAAAATGATTATTTTTCTTCCATGACCAGAACTCAATGGTAGAAGAAAGTTGGGGGGGAGGGGGGCATGGTGGTGGTGTGCCTGGATTGGGAGTCAGGGGGTCCAATCAACAATCCTATCCCCAAGGGAATATACCTGCCTGGAGAACTGACATGCAAAACTACAGGAAAACAAACCAAACCAATAACAACAACAACAAAAAGCAAAACCCAAACTCCTGGCACTTCTTCATGCAAATCAATCTAAAAGAACATACATGTCTTCACAACCGAGTATCTATATTTCTTCATTTATTTCCTACAAATAAAATTTGAAAGCAGGAATAAATTAAGAAGAAAACACGCACCTAAGAACAGAGAACAAAATTCCACACATAAGAGGAGTGTAAAGTGAGATATGCTCTGTATATCTCACTCAAGTGATAGCCTTTATATCAGCATCTTGCCTACCCAGAAAGGATTAGATACCAATTGCTTCTCTAAACAAAAGATTGCAATATATAGTCAAATTAAAAATTACATCACAGTTTTCAACTTACAGGCACTGGAAATACCCCTTCTAACACCTGGTGATTCAGATTTAACTGTACTAGAGGATGATGAAGAGCTACTAGGAGAAGGACTATGTCTTCCTTTCTGTATCAGTGAAGAAGCAGTGCTTTGTCCTTCAGTCTGAGGCTCTCTCTAGAGTTTAATAATTTCTGATCCATCTCCTTTCCCAGGGATAGGTTTCACCACCTTGCAGGAATTAAACCATGTGTTAGAATTACAAAATGATAATTTTACATTAAAGCAGAACATATTCATAAAAATCTGTTTTGCTAGCATTCTAATTAAGCTGTTATTTAGACATCCAAAGTTTTCATATTCCCCAGGTTCTAATATTAGCATCTAATAGGGGCTATCTTGTTAATCTATACACAACACAAAAGTGAGAACCTTTTTTCCTGTCCATTTGTGCCACTGATGTTAGAGTCGTGACAGCAACTGATTTGATTCTCAAAGTGCTTCTGTAATTGTCATTCATGGTAACTCAGAGGACAGCAATTCTCCTATTTAATTAGTAGGAGCCAAAATAATTTTTTTCTGCAGTCATTGTCTCCTTATTTAAGAGCTATAACCTTGGATCCGTGTGTTATATACAGTATCAGTTGATAGATACTAGGTTTGCTATTTCTGCAGCACAATATGAATGCTTGCTGCAAAGTAAAATTACTTTAAACCTGGAGGCAATACAGCAAAATTAAGGTGTACTGTGCTCTATAAGAACCACAGCCAGCTTTTCTGACTGCAGTACAAGTAAAACAGCTACACTGCATCTAGTATCTGAGCTAATAATCACTGTGTACAGTGTTGTGCTACCTGAATAGACACGTGTTCAAGAAGAGTGAGCACATAAACTTCTAATACAGTGCTTTGTTGCATAAACATTGAATTTTGACACTGAGATATGGAAAATTTCAAGACAACTTTCAGCTGCCTGTCCCACAGACCTACATAATGCATGAGAAGAGTAAGGCCCCATGGAACAGAATTAAAAGTACAGCAAGCAGAGTCAGTTTTAGTTCTACATTTCTCCATGTCTTAGAGGCTTGACTCAAAGCTGTAGGAAAGCTCCAAGTAAGACTTCAGATTAATGGAGCAGACCTCTCCTATAAAGTTGCAGAGGTATCTTTGATTTAGACAAAAAATGGAAGGGGCTTTCCCTGCTCATGGTATGAGGAGGAAGAAACATCCAGCCTCGGTGCCTTTCTATCTGATGATTTGGACTGCATCCACAAGGTCAAGTGCTATTTTAAATGGAAGCATTTAACTCATGCAGCTGAAGCTGTTCCACTATCCAGAAATGCATTTCAGTTTCAGCAGGCTACAGGGAGATGAGGACAATAAGGAGGTTGTAGCTTAGCAGTTAAGCACTGCCCAAAAGAGGAAAAAACCTGCCTTTACAGCCTTGACCCAAGCACTGTTTGTTTTACTTTAAGAATTCACCATATTGAATGTATACTTCTTGCAAAACTGAACTTTTCAGAAATCTTTGTTGTTGTTATTTTAAAATATATTGCTATCTGATTGCGAAAATGAACAGGATAAAGGAAAAGTATGAAAAGCAACACAGGCTTTTTTTTTTTTTTTTCCTAGTGATTACTGCAATGCTTTTTTTCTTTCCTAGGTCAGAATGCAAATTCATGTGCCTATGGACAAATTACAGTTATCGGTTGCTACTGCTTGAAAAAGTTTAAATGTAAAATGGTAGTGACTGCAAATCTAGAGCATCAAAACTTGTATTAAAGAACCCAGAAACCTCAAGGGAAGTGGGCTGATCAGGGAACCACAATTTCAAGCCATGCAGTAACCAAGATGCATTTAAAACTTTTTTTCAAGAAAGAATTGCTGTGTGTTATTCAAGGTATTGCTTTTTTGGTGCACTTTAACTATTTTCAATGTTCTTATGACAGAAAGCCTTATTTCTGTCTAGAAAAGCTGCCCCCAAACACTTGTTAACTGCATCAGATGATCTTAGCTTTAAATTAGCATTCCTATCAAGTGTTACACAGGAGTCACACTGACCAATGCAACTACACTTATATGTAACTAATTGCTATTAATTAACCAGCATTATACTGAATATGCTAGTGTTAGAATCATAACTGTGTTCAATAAACTTTCAGTTTGATCTGAAATTTCTTAAAATTACTTCTGAGCTGTTTATACAAAAGCATTACTCAAAAAGGCTAATAGGAATACTCTGGCACCCAAATTTTAGCAGAGTTAAACTTACGTGAAGTTGTTACTCAGATTTGATTTTTCTGTTTCTAATAAGCTCGAAGTTTGTATATTCATCTAGCAAAAAAACCCCACACATGTTAAACATATAGAAAATTTTAACATTTTCAAACTAAGGAAATATGAAGTCATGAAACCTTAAAGAATGGAGTACAAAGCACTACAGTGCAGTTTTGCACTCAAATGTAAGTTTTTATCTAAGGAACAAGAACTACTTTTGCTATTGACATTAGAAGAGTGTTGCCACAGCAGTATTTTATACTACACAATCAGCAGCACAGCAATGTGCCTTTTAAAAAATAAAGCTTAATAAATGCATACACTTCAGAAAGTCAGCCACAATTTCCTGTTAAACAGCTCATTAGAAAAAATGAACAAGAGGATCACAATTAAGAGTCCACAAATTATTAACGATGAAGAGGTTTCTAAAAGAAATACATTTAATAAGGGATTTTTATTTGTAACAGTTGTCACAGATACTGCACTTACTTCCGTGCCACTTACCACAGGGCCTCTCCTGCCTTTTCTTTCCAGCCATTCATGCTTCCAGGCTGACATACACATTGCCTTGAGTTTCTCCCTGATCATACACTCTTCTGGGGCGGTCATCCATTTTCTGCAACCCCCTGAGGGTTTTCTATTCTCCATGTCATGACTACAGAAAAGAAAAAAAAATTATTATAGTCATAGACACAATTATTTTTAGTTAAAGTATAATACTATAGCATTCTTAAACTTTGTGTTGTCCTGTTCTTCCTCTCCTTACAATGGAGCTACTAAATCATTACTTCCAACTAACTACAGCAAGAATTACAATTAATTTGCTCGTCTGCAGTTTGCAGAATACCTGTTTTGAGGGGTATTTATTTAAAACGTGTATTGATTGTAACATGGGACACCCAAGAAAGAGGAATGTCTTGGGAAACATTAAACCAGTACAAAAATTACCCTGTATGTCACATCATTCACCAAAAGTTTCAGAAGTATTGCGATAGTTCATGCATGCTTTGGCAATTTAAAGTTTGCAATCTCTATTTTAAAGCAATTTACAAAACGAATACAAATTAGTGGTGAAAAGTTTCCATCTTCATAGAATGCACAATCATGAAACTATGTATGAAACTATGTATGTAGTACCCACATATGAACTCTTCCTCAAAAAAAGAGGACTTGTAAACTAATGCATAGTATGTTTAAACTAGACACAGAAATAATGAAAGTAAGGTTAATGTCCTTGCAAATTGCTTTCTGAGCGACTGATTACTCAAAAGCACTTCAAGTCAGCTATAATTATAGCATATCTGTAAAATGAAAGTATAATCTGCCTGGACTTGAGCTTTTTTTGACCTACAGCAAAGTAGTTGCCTCTGATTGTTGGCAACAACAAAGCAGCAAAATACTGTCAGACACTGAAAAATATATATGAACAGTCTGGAAGATTTCCTGATTCTGTTGAACTATCTGCTAAATCACCAAGAAAACCACATTCTTAAGTAGCAGTACATGATCCCCTTCCATCTTCTTGAAGTTAGCAATCTTTAAAAATAAGGAAGCTTAATTAAATTGTAATCTTATTTTTGAAACAAAATTTCATTCTGAGAGTTGTCTTAAAGTGGAAGATAAGGCTATATAATAAATTAGTTGAAATGAGAAGCACTTGCATATTTACCTCTACTGCTTTCATTCATGCAGTCTTCAACTTCTAAAACTTTTAGCTATGCAGTTAAAACTACATTTATGTACTCTATGATGATCTACTGCATATTCTCTACAACATTCAGCAATGCATTACTCTAGTTCATTTATCACAAATCCCTACTTAGAAAAAAGAGAAGTTTTCATTGGTCAGAAGCAGTAGTCATGGTTTTTTTCTCTCATTGTAGACACAAAGGAAACAACGTATTCTGAGACAGGAAATAACTCTTCCTGTTCAGTGCTGAAATGTAATAAGCAGATGGGTATTGCAAACAAAATTAATTTTCTTTCAAACAACATCTAAACCTACTGTTAATAACCAAATTTAGACATTCAGAACCATGTCTAGCAATTAAAGATTAAATGTTTATAAACAGAAAAACAATCTACCTAAGAATGAATGTTTTTTCAGAGGTTAAGCATGAATGCTTACTTCAAAATTAATGCAAGTGACAAGTTATTTTTGTCCAAACACTTAATTTCATACTATTGCTTTCTAGAAAGAGACAAAACCTAGTGATTCTTAATGAAAAACAAAGACACTACAGCAGCAAGTAGAGTCCAAATGTAGAACATGCCTAAAAGCTTAAAATAGGGTTGATTTTTTGATTTTTTCCTCAGTCAAAAAAATCATTTCAAAACCAAAAATCTTTGTCTGCATAAGAACAGTACAGTTCCAAAATAATATAGGTGCAAGTTAAAAATATAGAGCTATTCTGTTTTTTATATTATGAACCATGGCATGAACCATCTCAGTCACATGAATACTTTGTATACTGTGGCGAATGCACTCGACCCCCCTCCCCCCAGCCAAACCAGCAGCAGTTTGGTCCAGGCTCCAGAGGAGGTAAGGGCCTGAGTCACAGCCAGGCCAAGAACTCCTTCCAGGAGATCCACGAGGAAGCAGAACGGCACACTGAACGCTGGTGGCTTGTGGGCGCAGGTAGTCTTGTGCATACTATTCCTACTGTATGCAATTTGACTACGAGTCAACGACTTCATTCTATAGGTATGACAGCCTGGATGAGCCTACTCCCTCCTAAATAAGTGAGCTATATGGCAATGGTCTTACTATTCAGAGGTCAGTGGATGAGCCCAATTCAAGTTCAATATTAATAATTTAGCTTAAGCAGATGCACACCAAAGGTAATGGATTATTCACAGATATAAGATTGTATGATTTTTAATATACTCTTTGATTCATGTTACTTGGTAGACTAGATTTGCTAAAATTTTAAGCTCGTATTTACCAAAAGCAACTGCAAACTACCCTAAATGCCTGCAAGATAAAGTCTAGCTTGCATTTTGCTGGGAAAAATGGAACTGACTGGGAAAACCAACAGGTCATTCAGGAGGCGAAGCCTGCATCTGGAAACACTAATGAACTCTATGCATGACATTGCATAGGCTGCCTAAATCATCAGCTACATGAAAACAGAAGGACTGTCCAAAGCCAGGCCGTATTGCACTTGATCCCGTTGAAGGAAAAGGGTGTATACAGGTGTTGGAACGATAAAGGACTCAGCACTCCGATTCAATGTGAATCACGCCAAAGCCATTTATTACAGAAACATGTCTCCTTATATACGCAACTATTCTCTAATCACGAATCCACGCTCCAAGCATGGATTCGCTAAATGAGTATCATGGGCAGTCCACACGCTGGAGCCCCACTGATGATAGGTCCGACGACTCACGCCATGCTGAGGCCCTGTTAATGAAGAAACGCCCCTCTTTCTCACAGCAGATTCTGTTCTCAGCTTCTCGAAGTGGCCTTGAGATTCCTTTGGGCCTGACTAATTCAACAACATATCTCCTTCTAACGAAACCCCTTCACAATTCCCCCTTTTTGTTCTTGAACTAGTCAGGCCCCTTAAACAGCATGCTGAATCGTCTTTGAAATACACTGCAACATAGGACACGTGATTAACAACATAATTACAATTACATATAATGTAGCTAAACCTTACTTAATAAGATTAAACAACTATCTGCTTATACTCAAACCTTCATATCATATATAAAACCTTAATTCTACTTATGACCATCTTACCAACGCACTATTTTAGAATAGTCAGACAACTTAATACAATATATTCTCTTAAATTCCTAAAAGATCTATAACTGCGCAGTTTATAGAGTAACGTACTTAATACCATCAGCATATGCTAATTATTGACTTAATATCTTAAAACTTATATTAACCTATTCATATGCTAATTATTGAATTAATATCTTAAAACTTATATTAACCTATTTAAAAGATCTATAGCTTAATCTTAATATCTCTTTTAAAACCTTACCAGTTGCTAAATTAGGTTACCATGGTAGAAATATCTTATACTTTTACCTTATCTATGCATAGATTATCTAATTGTAATATCACCCTTTTGGAACTCTTACTATCTGTTCAAATTAGCATTATCTATGGAAGGTACCTTATCTGTTTACTAATAAGCTTTTAGACCACTGGGTCTAAGAGCATCTATAACACTGAATAAGAATTCATGGTTTACATTTGAGACAATTCTCACAACTTATCTCCCTCCTGTCCTTCTGCATCTGTCGAATCTTTGTTGTCTTTATTCAGCCATGGCTTGATCCATTTCGCAGGAATCCATTTTGATCCTTGGTCTGTAATGACACAAGCATAACCCTTTCCCCAAGTTATTAATTGGAAAGGACCCTCCCATTCACCAGTAACTCCATTGCGTATTTTGACCTGACATTTATTTTCTCTAAGGTCTGTCAAGTGTCCTTTTAAGCTTGTTCCATGACGAATCATAGGTGGAATGTCGAACCCTTGCGGAAGGCGTAAAAAGTTCAAGACATATAATGCTTTGCTTAGTCTGTCATGTGGAGTAGTACAGTCAGTTCCCCCTTTTTGTTTGTCAAGCTGATGCTTGAGAGTTCGATTCATCCTTTCTACCAAGGCCTGACCAGTAGGAGAATTTGGTATCCCTGTAATGTGCTTAACACCCCACAACTGAAAAAAGGTGGCAGTAGCTTTGGCGATATAACCAGGTGTGTTGTCTGTCTTGACCTGTGCAGGAACTCCCAAAGCTGCAAAAGCAGAACGTAAATGTCGTTGCACATGTGAACTAGTTTCACCAGTCTGAGCAGTGGCCCATATGGCGAAAGAATATGTATCAATAGACATATGCACATACTTCAGCCTGCCAAATTCAGGGACATGTGTGACGTCCATTTGCCACAATTCCAAGGGTCCTAATCCTCTTGGATTGACTCCTGCACCCAGCCCTACTGAGATGCGCTGACAATCTGCACAACTTTTAACAATACCTCGGGCTTCACTTTCGGACAATGAAAATTGCCGCTGTAAGACCTGAGCAGACTGATGGAGGAAACTATGAGAGCGTACTGCTTGCCCAAACCTATCTACTGGAGGTGGAACCCAGGCAGGAGATACAAGAAAATCAGCTCGGCCGTTTCCTTCAGCTAAATCGCCTTGAATTGTCAGATGACTATGGATATGTGTTATGAAGTATCGGTGTTGTCTCTCTTCGATCAACAACCATAGTTGCTTGAACAAAGACATCAGTTGTGCATCCTGAACCTCTTTGAGCAATGATCTTTCAATGCGAGCTACCACACCTACCACATACAAAGAATCACAAACAATATTCACTGGGCTATGAGCAAATCTGATAAACACTTCTATTACAGCCCTGAGTTCCAAATGCTGAGTTGATCCTTTCAGGTCAGTTCGTATCACATCGTGCCATTTTCCATGTGTTTTCCATGTAATTGCTGCTTTCTGCATTTCACCCCCTGTGTCAGTGAACACTGTGGGTCCTTTAACAGGAAATTCTGAGAGAAGAGGGGGACCCTCCTCCATTGATCCCATATTCAAAACTGACATTAACTTGTGTGGAGGGGAAAATGTCTTAATTAAGGCTTGAGAATCTAATAACGCAATCTGAAAAGGTAAGGAGTTCTGCAAAGCCCACTGTAAATATTCTGAAACGAGGGGAACAATGATATATGCAGGCTCAGCCCCTGAAATTTCGACTATTCTCTGCCTACCTTTCATTATAAGCTAAGCAAAGACCTCAACCCTGGTTGTAATGGTTCGTTTGAGTCGAAAATGCAAAAACACCCACTCTAAGATCTTTAACGGCTCCTTACCAGTTGTCCATTGCATTATGAGAGCAAAAGGATAGTTAGTATTGTTTACAATTAGTAGTCCGATTACATAATCTGGGTTCCACCTATGGCTGAAAGCTTTTACAAGTTTGGACATAATCTTTTTCAGAGCAGCATCCGCCTCAGCAGTAAGCGTTCTAGGAGAGCTAATGTCACTATCCCCTTTTAGCAGTTTTACAATTGGAGCTAAATCCTCATTAGTGATCCCACAAATGCTCCGGACCCAATTCAGATCACCCACTAGTTTCTGCACATCATTTAAGGATTGAATGACAGGTCGACATACTATTTTCTGAGGTTTCACTGTGGACTGAGAAATTTCCCAACCAAGATATTTCCATGCTGGTTGAATTTGTACCTTTTCTGGAGCAATTTGCAATCCTCTATGCTGCAATGTATCAGATACTTCATTTATCAACAAATCAGTCGAAAAAGTTTCCCCAGCTATTAATATGTCATCCATGTAGTGGTAAATCACTAACTCGGGATGAGATTTTCTGATTGATTGCAAGGCCCAAGCTACATAAATTTGACACATAGTTGGGGAATTTTTCATTCCCTGTGGCAAAACTACCCATTGATACCTTTTCGCAGGTT
The DNA here is from genome assembly GCF_037038585.1 of Patagioenas fasciata. Lineage (NCBI taxonomy): Eukaryota > Metazoa > Chordata > Aves > Columbiformes > Columbidae > Patagioenas > Patagioenas fasciata. The sequence goes on from NC_092559.1 coordinate 50,316,197, forward strand.
CAGCCTTATTTACAGAATTTATGGAAAATGCAAAACGTTTACAGTCATCAGGATGCAAAGCAATGGTGAAAAAACAATCTTTCAAGTCAATTATTAAGATCTGCCAGTTTTCTGGAATCATGACAGGGGATGGTAATCCCGGCTGTAATGCTCCCATGTCTTCCATGGTATCATTAATTTTTCGAAGATCATGTAACAACCTCCATTTCTTTGATTTTTTCTGAATAGTAAACACAGGAGTATTCCAGGGACTTGTAGACGGCTCTAAATGCCCTTTTTCAAGCTGTTCCTGTACTAGCTCTTCGACATGGGCGAGTTTTTCTTTACTGAGCGGCCATTGATTTACCCAGACTGGATCATCAGTTTTCCACTGTAATTTCAGTACTGGTCGCCCATCATCAATGGCCGCTTCTAGAAATGCTGTTGTTTTGTCACCAGAGTTGCTCCTAGTTGTCCTAACACATCCCGTCCTAATAGAGAAACAGGGATAAACATCACATTCATGCAGTAAAGAAGTAAATTACTCATGTTCTTCTGTATTATCACAAAATGCACATTTTGAATCAATGGAATCTCACGATTTAACAGACTGTGAACATATCGTACCATATAACAAAGACCTACCAAAATTGCAACATGCTTAAACAGATACCCACAAAGAAAACAGGTTAATAAGGAAAGCATCTTGCAGACTTTAACAAGTTTTCTGACCTGTGTGTTATCAGTTAAGTCTCTCTCAGCTTGTTGAAGTTCAAATCGCCCCGCCTGTAAAAAAAACTGTCTGAAAAGATTTAAAGATTTCTTGTCCGAGTGCTTTCCTATGTTTTAAAACACCTCCCAATACCGATTTTTTAGGAACACAACAGAAAACAATCATTCCTGACCCCATCTTGCAAGTAAAAACCTTGGGGGGGGGGGGAAGGGGGAGGAGGAGGCAGGGGGGAAGCACAGGGCTGCTTGCAGCCTGAGTGGGAAGAGCAGGCAGAAGGTTTTATGGCACACTTAAAAACAACTAGTAAAACAGTTCACTCACATTCCTGACAAGCTGCTCGATTTTCAGAGAGACGGTACACAGGAACACATAATATGTACTGTAAAACTCGCAAATAACATGCTGATAGCAAACATTAGCATTCTCTACTGCTAATTTCAACACCAGTGCTTCCTTAACTTCTAAGTTTTCAGCCTGCTTATTGATGGTCTCTTGAAGGTGGTCAATAAATTGCATGTAATTCTCATTGGGACCCTGATTAATAGTTGCAAACGATTTGGCTGCTTTGTTGGTTTCAGGCACCTCTCTCATAGCTTGATATTGCTGACCGTTGGATTCACTCGCTAATAGCTGATCTGATCTTTCACACAGTTCTTTTGCCCAGTTCTTATCCGGCGGCTCCTTCTGTTCTCTTGTAGGAGTTAGAAGGATAGAAAGCGGTGAAGGTGGACACAAATCAGTAAAAGAATTGATATTACACTTATTTACGACTTCAGCATTCTCAGCTTTCACCAGCCCTTTTGACAAATTATCTGACTCCAGTTCTTTGGACTTCTTGGTCTCTCCAGGGTCGTGTGATGGTACAGGAGGCCATCCACTCGGTAATTTTCCTCCCTCCGCCCCAGACTGTTGTATCATCGGGAGTGCCGAAGGCACAACAGGGGATGGAGTAAGGAGGGTATCGAAAACACGAACTGGGTAAGCTTCACAGTTATTTTTAGAGTTCTTATCAGGCTGTAACGCTGCAAAAATTCCAGTAACCGCAGCCTGCTCAGCCTTAAATTCTTTTAAGGTGGAAATTATAAGCTTCCATGTAGTCGCTAATGATTTAGCTTCTTTATCTCCGTCGCTAACCTTATCCCATAATTTCTGCCCTATATCGTCCCAAAATTCAATTTTAAAAGCTTTCTCAGCTTCTGTCGGGTAGCCGTTAGTTCTACAACAAACCAACAGTCTACGTATGTTACTTTCTTCGTATTTAAGTCCTCTCATAGAGAGAAGATGCAGGAGGATTTTAACTATAGCTTCTTCCTCAGAGGATATATTCTGCCCCATAACTTCACTCTTCCCTCCTCCTGCTCCCAGCCGCTCACCTTTCCCGGGGCCTTCCTCAACAAAATTTATCCGCGGAACGTCCGTACGTCTCCGCCCGGCTCTCAGTCCAGCTGAGCCGCCTCCGGCTGGGCCGCTCCAGGCTTTTCCCCGACCTTAGTGAGACACCGTTCGGAGTATCACGTCGGGGTCACCATTTGTTGGAACGATAAAGGACTCAGCACTCCGATTCAATGTGAATCACGCCAAAGCCATTTATTACAGAAGCATGTCTCCTTATATACGCAACTATTCTCTAATCACGAATCCACGCTCCAAGCATGGATTCGCTAAATGAGTATCATGGGCAGTCCACACGCTGGAGCCCCACCGATGATAGGTCCGACGACTCACGCCATGCTGAGGCCCTGTTAATGAAGAAACGCCCCTCTTTCTCACAGCAGATTCTGTTCTCAGCTTCTCGAAGTGGCCTTGAGATTCCTTTGGGCCTGACTAATTCAACAACATATCTCCTTCTAACGAAACCCCTTCACATACAGGAAGCTGTGTCTACACCCCAATCATATGAGTGCCATTACAAGAACCACTACAAGGAGAAATAACAGGATTCAGGAGCAATTGTGGCTGTACTGGGGACTAACTGGTGAAAAACTTTCAATGCATTTAGTTTCCCTACTAGGATGGCTAACCAGCATCCTCCAATATTTGATAATAATTGTAATTATTGTAATTTGCAGTATTTTATTGTTTATTAGTAGGTCGATTTGTAATGATAATGTATAACAGGAAAATTACACATAAGGTATGATGATCCACAGTGGGCATTAAAACTCACCAGCAGAATGCCCCCTTTTGACTTTGGAGGCAAGAGGTGACTGCACTACCACTCCAAAGTAGCCTGTCAGATCATGACTGTGGTCACGGGGTGGATTGTGTGGCAGTTGCACATTCCCCTGAGATCTGGAGCCTTCAATGGGGCTGTTGATGGCTCTTTAGCACCTTTTGTGTCCCACTGTGCCTGTCCCAAAGTACACGCCTAGGGTGGTACTAAGGTGCTGATAAGTCACATCTTCCCCTGCCTTGGGGCAGGGTGACTTCACCTCCTCCAGGTGGTGGGGCAGGAGGAGTAGGACTCTTGGTCAATTGACAGAGTCTTCAACAAAAGAGGTGCCCAGAGTAGCTGCAAAGCTTCTGGACTATGTTGTAATTCCCACAACCAGATCTGACCAGGCTATAAAATGGGGTCCCTGTCGAAGACCCCCTTTGAGTGGTCTTCTCGGAGTAGCGGGTCTGTGAACTGGAGCCCTCCCCTTAGACTGGGACACCATCTAAGGAGACTTCCAGGGATTGCAAGCCTCACCTCCTCATTTGGGTGAGTGGTTATTGACTGGATATATCCTTGAATGAGTCTTTGCCTAACCTAGGTGAGTGATTATTTCTTGTGGGTACCCTGGGGTGAGAGGCCTCCAGTTTTGCTTCTTGTGAGTGTATGTGCGCAAGTTGTGGATCCTCATTATTCTTATGTTGTTGTACCCCAATGATCTCCTCAACTGATATCCGAACCTGTATTTTATGTTGTCAGAGTGCTGACTAATTGTATAAATGCTGTTTCTAGTCGGTTTATCGGCTACACTTTTCCGGTTAGAATAAAGTCTGTTTTGGAACTCATTGTCCATCTAAAACTGACTTTGGGGTGCCTCTGTGACAAATGGAAAAAGGTATTAATTTGGTGTAGCAGATGGGGATGGCTCGTATTGGTTTTGGGATCCAATCTGAACAGTGCAGTAGTAATGAGAAGTATTAAAATGCAGTTTTTAAGAGGAGCGCCTGCCTCGCTAAAACCTTACACTAGCAGTGAGAAATGCCACGGGTAATGTAGGTGCCCTAGGAAATTCCTTGAGGGAAATTTGGACTGTAATTTTGGGACCCTTCATTTGGGTGGTGAATAAAGGAAAGCCAGCAAAACCAAAAGGAGTTAAAGCACGGGTCATGAGGAAACAAATGTGGAATGATCTTGTACAAGTCGGTATCCCACAATCAGAAATAAATGGGATCGGAACATCAGAAATGTTTTGCTGATGGCAAGGGTTAGTGCTTATGCAAAAAAGCCAACCACCCCCTAGCCATGCCCACCAACTCTGTGCTCACCCTCCTCCCCACCTGCAACCTCAGTGCAAGACCAGTGTGCCTTTACCTGGCAACAAAAGCAATATACTTTCCAAATATTGCGTCAGGGATACAAACACAGTCCCTCCATTTGCCACCAAATGAAAGTAGCTGATAAAACACTATGGTTGGGTACCATTACTGTTTGCTATTATACTGATGATCTATTGATTATGGCAGCATCACAACAAGAAATCGAGGCAGATGCCGAATTGCTGAAAGTGCATTTAGAGGACCAAGGCTGGGAAATTAATCCAAAGAAAACACAGGGCACTAGTATTACTGTACAATTTTTAGGAATAGATAGTTTGGCATGGACAGATTAGAAAAATACCAAATAAGGTAAACAGTCTAGAGATTTTCTGTACCAGCTACAGTAAAACAATTATATACCTTTTTGGGACTTTTAGGGCATTTGTGATGGATGCACTCGACCCCCCCCCCCCCCAGCCAAACCAGCAGCAGTTTTGTCCTGGCTCCAGAGGAGGTAAGGGTCTGAGTCATAGCCAGGCGAAGAACTCCTTCCAGGCACAGGGAATCTTGTGCATACTTTTCCTACTGTATGCAATTTGACTACGAGTCAACCATTTCATTCTATAAATACTACAGCCTGGATGAACCTACTTTGAGCTCTCCCTCCTAAATAAGTGAGCTGTATGACAATAGTTTTACTACTCAGAGGTCAGTGGATGGGCCCAATTCAAGTTCAATATTGATCATTTAGCTTAAGTAGATGCACACCAAATGTAATGGATTATTCACAGATATAAGGTTGTATGATTTTTAATATACTCTTTGATTCATGTTACTTGGTAGACTAGATTTGCTAAAATTTTAAGCTCGTATTTACCAAAAGCAACTGCAGACTACACTAAATGCCTGCAAGATAAAGTCTAGCTTGCATTGTGTTGGGAAAAATGGAACTGACTGGGAAAACAATGATCCAAGGCTAACGCAGAGACATCACAGACATCTGTAAAGCGGGGCCTATTTTGCACTTCGCTGAGAAGAAAGGATTTATCCAGACAAAATAACACCTTCAAGGATATGGACCAAAACCAATGTCTACAACTGAATGAAACAAAGACCCACGTGGAGTCAGGGAAAAAGGGTCCGATGGGGAGCAAAGGACCTGGTGGTGAAATTTTGCTATTGGACTGGATCTTGGTGTAAATGGTCTGTAAAGATATAAAGGTTTGTAGTTTTCTATGCTTGGGTGGACCTCTCTGCAGGTACCCAGCTTGAGTCAGCCCTTCTGCTATTCTACTCCATTAAATTTTTTTTCTGAGAATTTAGTTTCCTGAAAGTCTGATTTGCATGCGGTTATGGGTCTCCCCTGAAAGTTTGCCTTTGGAGCTCTAAGTACAGGTTCCGGGGTGAACAGTTATCAGGGAAAGAAGAATCCTGAACGTTTGCATAGTGACGGATATAAGCCTTGCCTGAGAGCTTGTCTCCAGAGCTTCAAAACACAGCCCCTGGAGCGAATGGTTATGAGGGAAAGAAGATGCCTGAATGTTTGCTTTATGAATGGATACACATGGCTGGAAAGAAGGGAAGCAGCATTTGGCTTGGTATATCTCCCCCATGCAGTAAACAATAAACACACCACTGAACTCTTTAAGGTCGCGCTTCTCTTTAAGAAATCTAAACATTGTTCTGCAGCAAGCAGAACCCTAAAATTACTTCCCCACAACAGCATTGCAGAACTTTTATCCCTACATCTCCTGTGGAGGAGGCTTCCCCTTGTGATGTGTTAACAGAAGACCACAAAAAACGTGTCTGGTTTACTGATGGAGATACACCACCTTCAGTAAAGTATATGATGGGGACTGAAATTCATCCAGATCCAGTAGCTTTCCTAAAATGTTAACCATAGGGGAAATTGAATTGTTTACACAGATGGACTGTGTGGTGGGACTATGACCTATTAGTCTAGATGTGAAGATTCATATAATCACCCCTGAGAATACTGTATGGGTTTGTACCCTAACTTCTTTTATTTTACATCCTTTGTTGATATCAAATTCTTGAGTTCTTGTATGTCAGATATCTTCGACGAATACCTATGCCTTATCTAGAGGAGACAGCATTGGAACAGTGCTATTGATGTTTCAAACCCAACATTGAATTGAAGTTCAATTTGAAAAAGTGCAAGTCATAGCTCTCCAAACTCTGTGGGTAATTACCCCACATTAGGTTATCAAAGCCAGAGTAATATTAGCTGCAGGACCTGGAGCAGCATATATGTATTACTGTAAGGTGCTGACACCCCTGTTTTCCTCCCCTATCATAGGTTCACTCATTGTACTTTGTGACCTTGTACTACAAGCACATGCCCTGGATATATTTTTGCAAGATCAACATGTAACATAGGTTAGGTTATGGTTGGACTTGATGATCCTGAGGGTCTCTTCCAACCAAAATGATTCTATGATTTGTAGAGGCCTCTGGGCCTTTCTGCCTTTTTCCTATTTTCTCTCCCGATGCTGTGTCCTGGGACTGGCTGCTCAGTGTGGACGGAGTTCGTGAAGAATTGCATTGAGTATCTTCTATTTTATATTTTTTTATATATATTTACAGGTAGTATATTAATATTTTGTTATTTTATTAAACTGTGTTTATCTCAGTCCAAGTTTCTCCCTTCCCTTTCGACTCTCTCCCCTATTTGGGGGGTGGGGGGGGGTGAGCAAGTGGCTATTGTGGTTATATTGCTAGCTTGAGTTAAACCACGACAACTATGCTAAGGGATTTTTATATTAATGTTTCTTATTGCTATTTTTTCTGAGTAAGTAATGGCTGTATGTCAATGAACAGTACAAAAATTATTTACAGTGGACTATTTCCTCCTTTGATGCCATAAATGCTGCTTCGATTTTGAAGGCATGTGTTGCTTCAACATACCTGACTAGTCAGCCAGCATGGAAGATGACATTCAACATCTTCAGGACCTAATGCATCAAATGAAACAATCTACTGATCATGTCTGGCTGAATGAGCTGGGATACCTTATTGAAAGCATTATTGTAGAGATATGTTTAATCCTTGTTCTATACATGTTTATTGTGTGCTTCTGTAAATTGCTCTGTGCTACACCCCGCAAGCCCAGATGAACACCACCAGTTTTGCCAGCCCCAGTGGAAGCTGTCTCTTGAGCAAGGGGGTGGAATGTGGGAATATAACAGAAGATTGGTGAGGAGAATTGTAAATATGCTCAAGCAACTGCAGCTAGGGTGTAGAAAAGCACACATATCACATTAATTGTTGTTTAGCCTTGTATGCTTGACAAGTAGAACCTCTATGTTTAGATAACATAGGCCTTTGAAAGACTTAGAGGCGCCTTATCAAACATCCTTAAAATTCTTGCTCTACTGCAGGCAAAGATCAAAGCAGTGTAGTTAACTGCACCTGTGTTCATCCCTGATATACAAGCAAAACCAGCAGACTTGTTTTTTTCCAGCATGGACTGAGCTCTGCACTGCTTGTGTACCTCTGCCCCGGTTGGCAACATAAGGAAAATAAATTTACTCTTTGCATTTCATCTGTGGTTTCTGGTTGTTCCTAGGACCTGTCTGTGTCAGCTTACATAGCGTTCCTGCGCAACCTGCTCTAGGTATACCTGCTTTAGAAGGGGGCTTGACTAGATGCTCTCCAGAGGTCACTTCCAACCCCAACCATTCTGTGATAACAAAGCAACAAATTAAACAGGTGACTGCCAAGCAGTCTGACCAGCTTGGCAGCTGTACTGGTTTATAGTCCCATTTATGACCACCCTGCTGTGTTATGACTCTTCTGAATGGATTTTCAACCTTAGAGTTAGAAACAATTTATGTTAACATTACTTAGTAAGAAATCTATTCCATAATTTGTCTCATTATTAAAACTTTATAATCCAATTTCATTTTCCCTAGGAATAAAAGTTCTACTTTGAAAGAATGAAAAAAGTGTAGAAAATCCACACCTCTTACAACTCTGGAAGGTGCTTTAGTTTGATGGCATTGTGACATATTAAGAGATTATAAGAGGAATCTTATGTTAAATCAGTGTGTGATCAGAATGTTTAAAAGTTTAACTACTGTCGCTGAAACACATTTGAAATATGCAGATTTTAAGGTCAGTGAAAAGCACACTATTCTGAAAGAGCTTCAGATGAGATAAGCACCTAAAAAAATATGTAAAAAGTACTTACTTTAACACACAGATATGTTCCTAAGTTAATAAAATAGTCAAAGATTAAGCAAACATTTGTGATCACTAAAGATGGCTTAGTCTCATTTTACTTCTTACCACAAAGACTTGTCACAGTAACAGCCTCTCAAAAATGGGAGAATAACTTGTAACTGGGAAAGCAGTCTCACTTTAAACAGGTACATAAAGCACTTTTCAAATCACTATGAAACTACATCACATATATGAGACCAGAATTAAAAACTAGTTTCCAGGAAACACTGGTGGAACTATAAGGTAGAAAAGGTCAGTGTTTTAAACAAGTCATGCCCTTGTGTCTTACTAATGGATTGTTTATGGAAATACTTTTCTCAACAGGTTAACCTTATACTAGATACTGGAAGTGGTCTGACTCTGAACTAGAAGCTGAAGACTGATGTCACCCATTGACTTAATTGCTACGCTAAACTTATAGACAATAGGATGCAGAATCTGTGACTAGGGTGACTGAGTCCCAAGTCCATGCAGACATCGGAAAGAAGAAACACCTTTGAAATGGAATTGGAAAAAGGCTGGCTTCAATCCAGACTGCACAGGACAAGTAAAGAACACACTGTCACATAGTTCTATCCTGGAAAACTAAAGGTGTTTGCATAGTGTGCTGGGTTGGCTGAAATAGGGTTAATTTCCACAGGTAGCTGGGGGATGACACAGCCAGGACAGCTGACCCAAAACGAGCCAAAGGGGTACTGATACCATTTAATTTCATGCTCTGGCACCTGGAGCACCTCCTCACCCTTCTCCTTCATTGACCTTGGTGTCTGTGGAGTTTTTTCTTTCACATGTTCTCACTCCTCTCTCTGGCTACAGTTGCTCAGTTTCCCCCCCCCTTCTTAACTATGTTATCACAGAGGCACTACCACTGTCAACAATTGGCTTGGCCTTGGCCAGCAGCAGGTCTGTCTTGGAGATGGCTATCATTGCCTCTATTGGACATGGGGGAAGCTTCTAGCAGCTTCTCACAGAAAACACTCCTGTAACCCCCCCCCCCTAATGCTACTGAAACCTTGCCATGCAAACCCAATACAATGCCATTTGTTTGAACATGGAAAGGTAGTAACAGTGCTAGATGCACATTGTCTCATTTCTCATTTCCTTTTAGGTATCAAAATGTAGGCCTTACTGCAATAAGGTTCAAAAATGCAATGAAGCAGGCATTGGACCTTCAGGAGAGAAAGCAAGATGTTGGTTCTCTAAAGGGAGCTTATGGAGAAAAAAGAGCAAGTGCTACATAATTTTTTTTTTCCTGAAACTGATTGTAAAGAAATCTGAAAGACTGGATAGACTGTTACTGACAAATGCCAAAAACCTTGGCTAATTATCATAACTACAATAAAAACATCAACTGCATTTATGCTTGCCCACTAATTTTTTGTGGTTTCAAGAAAAAGTTTTAAAAATTTCTTTAGGTCAAAATCCATAGGCCTGTTCTATGCCCCCACCAAATCATAAATTTGTCATCACATTCACTGCATAATAAAGTGTTTTGAAATCCAGAGGTAACTGTGTCTTCTCCCCCAAAGTTTTACTGAAAATAACTTAATGGCAAAAAAAAGAGCCTGTCCTTCTTAAGGTGCCAGGCTCCCATAACACAAGCTGTGTTCTCCCCACAGAGGGGAGACAGCACAGCTGGTCCCAACTAGTATAACTAGTAGAGTTCTTTTGCACAGATTATAATGTTTCACAGATCTGAAAATACAGTAATTGCATAAATCAGTCCTCCATCTATTTTTGGCTTTGTTCCAAGGCAGTTTACCTACTTCCCAGTTGTGCAAGTCAGGGATATGTATAGACCTTTTGGCTCCAAGATCAGAGAAATTTTATGTACATTTTGTACCAATGGTAACAGAGGAAGGTTAATTTGTTCAGTCGTCTGTCCCTTACAAGCATTAATTGGAACAGAGCTGAATTATTTCCCAATAAGCCAGAACAAGCAAGCAGTATTTTCTTCAGAACAACTTGTGGCTCCTTAAGTATAGCTATTTATAGTTTAAAAGGCCCTAGGCTTATTGAAGAAAAAAAATTAAAAAAATAAAAACAATCTTATTCTTACTTTTGACAACTTTCACAACTTTCGCTGTTATACCTGGTCTGCCTCACTAATCTTATGAGCCCCATACCAGGTTTTTACATAGCTGAGGGCTACAAGATGCACAGCACTTACCTAGTCATCATGAGTACAACCGGCTTCATGCTAGCATCGTCCAGCTGCCAGTAACTTGATAGAGTTGATAAGCAGAGAAGCTTGAGTCAGAACCCCACAACAGTCACATATAACTCCAAGGCGGGCATAGCGGTAATTCAGACCCTTATTTTCCTCCAATTTGGGATTCAGGTTTTGAATGAAACCCAGATCAGAGAAGTTTCACCTACTCAGTGATAAACCTTGCTTCATCTCAGCCTAAGGCATCAATACCACAAATTAGATGAGTTTAGAAAGATGAACATTAAACAGTTTCGTTCCTGTTTTCTCTACTGATATTAAAGACAATACCTTTCTGAGAAAGGTCAGTTTTCATAAAGGTTTGTGATGTTATTAGTAAACTTATATAGAATATCCCAAGAGTAACAGCCAAGGAAAGCTACTGACACTGGTACAGATAGTAAACATTTGAATGAGATATCATCAAGAACTCTGTCATGGACATCTCATAGGGCAACTTTCAGCTCAAAGTCTTCCAGCATTAATTTTTCTTTTCTTCAGAAAGGCAAGGCCAGCTTCCATTGTAGAAGAATTTAGGACTGCAGTCTGCAAGCCTTGACTTCTCTTATCTTGGACAGAAAAAAAAAAGTTTGGCCTGAGAAATTCTTTTGGGCTGAAATGTGCATCTCAGATACAAGGAAACAGTTCATATTTATTCTACTGATCTACTGCTTTCTAACCCTTTCTCCCATATTTTCTCAAGAGAGTCACTTGGGCCCATCTGCCTTTGAAGTACCTACACAAGGAAAAAGCTTTCTTTTTAAGAGTTGAATCCTTTGCTACCAACAATAAAGCCAAAATGACTGACAACAGTAACCGTTTTGAATGGAGACATGCTGAGCCACAGCAGAAGCCAAAAGCAATGACCAGGCATTACACCACTGTAACAATTCCCAATTGCCCTGTATCATCACTTAAATCAAATACTTCGCCAGTCATTAATATTTCTCCTCACCTTGCTGAGGGCATCAGCATATGTCAGTTTACAATACTTAAAACATCCTTACATAAAAGCACCTTCCTACTTTGCACAGATGGAAAGCTTCTCAGTTTAAACCAAAATATTTTATTACTCAGTTCCCTGATGGGAATTATCTGCCACCTTCTCACAAGAAAAAGATAGTTTGAGTGTCAGTCTGCATGTCAATCTTCACAGTGAGAAAAACCAAATGGATAAGTCAACCAATATTTTTTATATTATTTTGGTACAATGCATTCCTATAACGGTAACCCTGAAGACTATCTGCATTGCTCTCTGCCAGAGAATTGCAAGGCTTAAGGAGTTTCAATTCATGTTTCTTGTACACAAGGCAGGGTGCGGGAAAGTTCCTTCTCTTCCCTCTTCTTGTAACACTGTCTTAAAACAAATACAGAGAAAAATCTGCATGTCTTAAAGACCCCTTCTGGATGTACCTGTCGTGTTTGAGATGGACAAACAACATAGACCAAGTTCTTCCAGGATGAAAGTAGTAGATGCCATTTATTGCCACAAGTGCATTTTTATACAGTTTTACCAATTCATGTGTCTCTTCACTATTGGTTACAAGTTACAGCAGTAACATCTCATTGGCTAATTTTGCTGTCATCAATGTTACTCTTTTACTCCCTTCTCTCTCACGTGTACATCCTTAACATCTCTGGATACTCCTTTACTCCCATCTTTCTCACAGGTAGGTCTTCATATCTTCAAGGCTAATTTCTGTTCCCATGCCCTCTGTCAGGGAATCCACGGACCCACCGTAGTCCCCCACATGTACCCCTGCTCTTCCTACCAAGAGCCTCTGGGAAGGATAAGAAACATACAACTGCAACTCATAGCAAATTCTTGTCAGGGGAAGAAACCGAAACTCTCAGGATGTCAGTCAAACTCTGCCCCATTCATGCCCCCCTTCCTCTATGCCTCACACCTGTAAGCAAGGCGCTCAGAATGTCCTTTGCTCTCAGACCAGAGCAATGAAAAACATTAGCTCTGTCCCAGGGTGTTATCTCTTGTTCTCAAACTAAGTCCAAATAATGAACGTGCCAGCTATGAAAAAGAAAGGTTTCTAACTGCATGAAGAAAATTAACCTATTTTCAATCAAACCAGCACAATGTCAAACATTGGTCATGCTGTGCTTTCACTGTGCTTGCTCTCCCTCTGTTCCCACTCCACTTCTCACTTAATACATTCATGTCCTCCTTTGAAAGTCACCAAAGATTCTACAAATTGATAAGCAGAGCTAAAAATTACAAGCTTTTAATAGTACACTCATACGTATAGTCAAAACCTCAGGTTTCACAGTGTGTCCTCTAATATCTCTAGCAGGTATCAATGCAAACAGCAATTGCAGAAAATACAGCATAAATAATTACAATGGTTGTCTTGCAGCTGAACTATCTGAAAAGTTTGCCATAACGAGCATATGCATTTACAAATTCAAACACTTAATTTTCACCCAAGTCACACAGTACATGGTTAGTGTACGCAGAGGAAACTAATCACAGCATTTCCTGCTTTTCATTTTTATAAGAACAGGTTTATGGCAGTATAACTAATCCTGTACTCAGGGATGTACTAGGTTGGTGCAAAATGAATTGCAGTTTTTGCATTGTTGAAATTTGCCATTTGATATTGGAATACATTCTTAAATAAATGTATTTATGTTATACATCATTTGAATGCGCTTTTTGCGTTTTATATTTTTTTTCCTACTGATTTATTACTTGTTGTTTATTTTATATTTGGTTTAGACTATGGAAATGATGTTAGACAAAAAGCAAATTTGAGCAATTATTTGAGTTCAAAATGGGTCATAAAGCAGCGGAGACAACTTGCAACATCAACAACGCAATGCCAAACTTGCACCAAAAAAAGGTCACAGTCACTGTTTGGTGGTCTGCTGCTGGTCTGATCCACTACAGCTTTCTGAATCTCAGTGAAACCATTACATCTGAGAAGCATGATCAGCAAATCAATGAGATGCACCAAAAACCACAATGCCTGCAGCCAACAATGGTCAACAGAAAGGGCCCAATGCTTCTCCATGACAACACCCATACACATGGTGCATAACCAATGCTTCAAAAGTGAAATGAATTGAACTACCAAGTTTTGCCTCATCCGCTATATTCAGCTGACTTCTCACCATCCAACTACCACTTCATCAAGCATCTCAACAGCTTTTTTGCAGGGAAAATGCTTCCACAACCAGCAGGATGCAGAAAATGCTTTCCAAGAGTTCACTGAAACCCAAAACACATATTTTTACGCTACAGGAATAAACAAACTTATTTCTCATTGGCAAAAATGTGTTGATTGTAATGGTTCCTATTTTGATTAATAAAGATGTGTTTGAGACTAGCTATAATTACTTTAAATTCACAGTCCAAAACTGCAATTACTTTTGCACCAACCTAATAATAAGTCACCTAAGACTGGAATGTTCTCATGGAGGGCTATGTACTTTTCAGGAAAGACAGGCCAGCAAGGTGAAGTGGAGGAATTGCACTTGATGTGAGAGAGCAACTTGAATCTCTTGAACTCTGCCTAGAGGGGGATGATGAGCAAGTTGAATCCTTACGGGTAAAAATTAAGGGACAAGGGGGACACTGTTGTGGGTGTTTACTACAGGCCACCTGATCAGGAGGAGGAAGTTGATGAGGCTTTCTACAGACAGCTGGAAGTAGCCTCACAATCACATGCCCTGGTTCTCATAAGAGACTTCAATCACCATGACATCTGCTGGGTAGGCAACACAGCTACGCACACACAAGCCAGGAGGTTCCTACAGACCATTGGTGACAACTTTTTGACACAGATGGTGGAGGAGCCAATGAGGAAAGGTGTGCTGCTGGACCTTGTCCTAACAAACCAAGAAGAACTAATTGGAGATGTCACAGTTGGGGGCAGCCTCGGCTGCAACGACCAGGAGATGGTGAAGTTCAGGATCCTGTGTGGAGGAAGCAGGACAATAAGTAGGACAAAACCCATGGACTTTAGCAGGGCGAACTCTGGCCTCTTCAAGGTCCTGCTTGGAAGAATCCCATGAGATAGAGCTCTAGAAGGTAGGGGGGTCCAAGAGAGCTGGCTAATATTCAAACATCACTTCCTCCAAGCCCAAGACCGATATGCAGCCCTATGAGGAAGAAATCAAGTAAAAGGACAAAGAGACCAGCATGGATGAATAAGGAGCTCCTGTCAAAACTCAGGTGGAAGAAGGATGCTTATGTAATGTGGAAAAAGGGACAGACCACCTGGGAGGAATACAAGAGACTGTTAGAATATGCAGGGATGGGGTGAGGAAGGCCAAGCTCCACTTAGAAGCAAATCTGGCCAGGGAAGTCAAAGACAACAAGAAGGGTATCTTCAAGTATATCAGCAGCAAAAGGAAGGCTAGAGAAAACGTAGTGAGGTGGACTGCAAACTGGCTGAAGGGAAGAAGCCAGAGAGTCGTGGTCAATGGGGCAGAGTCTAGTTGGAGGCCTGTATCTACTGGAATGCCTCAAGGGTCAGTACTGGGGCCAGTATTATTCAATATATTCATCAATGATTTGGACGAGGGAATAGAATGTACTGTCAGCAAGTTTGCTGATAACACCAAACTGGGAGGAGTGGCTGACATGCCAGAAGTCTGTGCTGCCATCCAGCGAGACCTGGACAGGCTGGAGAGTTGGGCGGGGAAAAAATTTAATTAAATATAACAAGGGAAAGTGTAGAGTCTTGCATATGGGTAGGAACAACCCCAGGTTCCAGTATAAATTGGGGAATGACTTATTAGAGAGCAGCGTAGGGGAAAGGAACCTGGGGGTCCTGGTGGACAGCAGGATGACCATGAGCCAGCACTGTGCCCTTGTGGCCAGGAAGGCCAATGGCATCCTCGGGTGTATTAGAAGGGGGGGGGTTAGTAGATCGAGAGAGGTTCTCCTTCCCCTCTACTCCGCCCTGGTGAGACCACACCTGGAATATTGTATCCAGTTCTGGGCCCCTCAGTTCAAGAAGGACAGGGAACTGCTGGAGAGGGTCCAGCGTAGGGCAACAAAGATGATTAAGAGAGTGGAGCACCTCCCTTATGAGGAAAGGCTGAGGGAGCTGGATCTCTTTAGTTTGGAGGAGACTGAGGGGTGACCTCATTAATGTTTACAAATATATAAAGGGTGAGTGTCACGAGGATGGAGCCAGGCTCTTCTCGGTGACAACCAACGGTAGGACAAGGGGTAATGGGTTCAAACTGGAACGCAAGAGGTTCCACTTAAATTTGAGAAGAAACTTCTTCTCATTGAGGGTAACAGAACACTGGAATAGGCTACCCAGGGAGGTTGTGGAGTCTCCTTCCCTGGAGACGTTCAAAACCCGCCTGGACGCCTTCCTGTGTAGCCTCATCTAGGTGTTCCTGCTCCGGCAGGGGGATTGGACTAGATGATCTTTTGAGGTCCCTTCCAATCCCTAATGTTCTGTGATTCTGTGAAAATGTAGGTCCACTGCTGAATGAGGAGGGTGCCCTGGTGACAGATAATACAGAGAAGGCAGAGTCACCGAATGCCTTCTTCGCTTTCATCACAGTATCACAGTATATATCTTTACTGCTAAAATTGACCCTCAGGTATCCCAGACCCTAGAGACAGAAGAGAAAGTCTGGTAAAAGGAAGACTTTCCCTTGGTTTAGGAAGAACAGGTTAGAGATCATTTACAGAAATTGGACATCCACATATCCATGGGCCCCGATGGGATGCACCCATGAGTGCTGAGAAAGTTGGCAGATGTTATTGCAAAGCCAGGAAATCATGTTTGACCAACCTGATAGCCTTCTATGATGGTATTGATAGTAACAGAATCAACTTTACAAGGTGTTTCCTTCCATGTTCTGTTACAGTTAGGACAGGATGAGCCTTTGCTGCTGGATCTGTTACAGTTGAATTAATATTAGGATAGCAACCAGCCCTGTAGCCATAGAACTCTTGTAATCAGTAACCAAACTCTGTTCTTAAAGCTGACATAGATTTATGGTATATTCTTATAAGGCAGGTAACTGTAACCGAGCCTTATTCTTAAGGTGGACATAGATTTACGATATATTCTTTTAAAGTTGGTACCGTAGAAAATAACTGATAATCATAGCATCTTTTAGATAGAAAGTTTGTGTTAGAATAGGTGTGGAATATGCTAATGGTTGTCAGGGGTGTAATGAATATGTATGTGACTAACTTGTATAATAAGGTATGGTCTGAATCAGCTGTTTGAAGCCAGCTTTGGGTGCGAACCCCTGGTTTCCCAGCGCTGAAATAAAGCACCGCATATAATTACATCCGTGGTTATGTGTCCTGATTGCTAACAGTATCACTGGCTGGGTAGACAAAGGAAGAGCAGTGAACATTGTCTACCTTGACTTCAGCAAGGCTTTTGACACCGTCTCTCACAACATCCTCATAGGTAAGCTCAGGAAGTACGGGCTGGATGAATGCATGGTGAGATGGATCATGAACTGGCTGGATGGCAAACTCAGATGGTAGTGATCAATGGCATAACGTCTGTTTGGAGACCTGTAGTTACTGGGGTTCCCCAGGGGTCAGTATTAGATCCAGTCCTTTTCAACCTGTTCATCAGTGACCTAGATGAAGAGACTGAGTGCACCCTCAGCAAGTTTGCTGATGATACCAAAATGGGAGGAAGGGCTGACACACCAGAAGGCTGTGCTGCCATTCAGCGAGACCTGGACAGGCTGGAGGACTGGGCAGAGAACCTAATGTAGCTTAACAAGGGCCAGTGTAGTGTCCTGCTGTCAGAGCTTGAAAGGAATTATGTCTCAAACATTGTGGCAAAACCAGGTCATCCACCCACGGGAGATGGGACGTTCAGGATAAGGTGAATTGCAATTTACATACCAAGCTAAGGAGCCACAGACAAAGGCTGGCTGGCTGACAGTAGGAGGTGGGGGATGTGCCAGAGGGCATGTAGCTCTGTCTTCTGATAGGCCCAGCATGGCACAAAGGCAAAAGCTGAGACCCTGCAAGATGGCCTGAGACTTTTCTATCTTTCGTAATCACCCCCCAGACTTTTCTGTCTTTCACAATAACACCTCCACAAAAGACCAAAAATTACACAAGCAAGCAATCCAGAGGGCTATAAAAAGGCTCACCTGTACCAGCACTGGCAGGGAGCCCACCATCCTGAGGACCATTCTGCCCATGAGTCTTGTCGCAGGAATCAAACCAGACACCTGAGAACTCTGCACTTCCAACTACAAACACCACCATCCTTGTCACGGGACACTGGAGGCCACACATCACTGGATCCAGACTATAAGTCACATCATCCATGTTGTGGCACCATAAGGGTGGCTGGATCCCTCACTTTCTTCCTTTCTTTTTTTTTTTTTGTTCTTTCTTTCCTTCTCTTTTCCTTTCCTTCTCTTTTCCTTTCCTATATCCCTATTTCTTTGCCTCTCCTTCTGTGAGTAGCATAACATAAGGCTTACAGCCCCACGTGTGCCGCAAAACTCTTTTATGTAAATCCTTTTGCATTAAACCTTTCACCAATTAGGCTTAAGTAACCTAAGTAACCTCTTCTCATGGTTTTCACTTACAAGATGGAGTCGGAAATGACTGTTGTGTTCCTAAGAAATCGGTATTGGGAGGTGTTTTAAAACATAGGAAAGCCCTTGGAAATATGAGGAAAGAGAATCGTGTGAAATATTGAAATCAGTTGTGGCTGCTATATAAGTTAGATGATTGGTAAAACTGGCCAGAGAATAGAACCTTTAAGTACCTTTAAGTATAACACAGCAGTCATAGACGTTTTCCTTATTGACCTGTTGTCTTTGTAGGTATCTGTTTAAGTATGTTACAGTTTTAATAAGTCTTTGTCTGTTATATGGCACAGTAAGTTCACAGAGTGTTAAATCATGAGAATCCATGGACTCACAATGTGCGTTTTGTGATAATACAGAAGATCATGAGTAATTTAGTTCTTTACTGTGTGAATGTGATGATAAGATTTTGCGTGTAATAGCTGTTACTTTTCTTTCTAGCATGCTAGCTTTATTCCAGCATCCAGACTTGCGCAACTCTGTGATAGGCTGTGTCTCAGTGTATGAAATTTGGCTCTTTTGTGTGCACACCAAGTAAAGGATCCTGGTTTTGGGATAACAGCTGTAGCATGCCAGATGAGACACTAATAAAAGCCTTGCTCAGTCCAGCTTGCTAGGGCAGCGGGGGGCGGGTGCCAATTGGGCTCCAGTGCGCACTGACCTGTTTTATCAGGGAGACTCAACAGCATTTCTACCTGGCTGAGCACTAAGTGGTTCAAAGGTGCAATGCTCAAATCAGGATATTGTCTTGAATAAGAGTAGTTGTGATCCATTTGCATATTTGAACTTGGTATTTGGTTTTCATATCTGAGCTCAGTATTTTAGTTTGCATCTATATATTTGGTACCAAAAGAATTTTGTTTGGGGAGATAATTACAAAATGGGAACCGGTTCCGCTACTAAAATACCACCTTGCTCCCCCTTAGGATGCATCCTTACACATTAGAGTAACTTTTGGGGAAATACTCTGACAAAAGAAAACTTGAAACGAATGTGGAATTCTGGGTTTTAGTGCTGTACTTCAATTAATGTTGTTCTGCAGAACTTTGGAAAAAATGGGATGAAGTACGGTACTGTAAGTTAATTTGCTCTTACTGTTATCTAATAATTTTGAGACCAGAAAAGAATTTCAGTTGCTAAATTCTGATTCGCATTGAAGACAAACAAACAAACAAACAAACAAAACCCACTAAATGTTATGATGGATGTGAGCTTGGGAGAGGTTGCATTTAAAAGTTGCTAAAATATGAAATGATTTGGATCTACAAAAATGAAAACAATGGACTGATGTTTAATATGCTGGTTTTTGACATCTGTAAGAAATTGCAAAAGATAAATGGGGCTAAGGAATGTAACTATTGCTGAGTTAATTGGAATTGCATATGGAGTGTATTATGTTTGGAATGAAATGGAAAACAAAAAAGCAAAATATCCCAGGTCTGTGCTGTACAGCTTGAACATAAATTTCAGGTCTGAGTCAAGCTGCAAGATAAACTCAGCTCATTGCAACCAAGGAGTCTGCCAGGGCCTGGCAGTTCCCACTTAGCACCAGTGATTACGCCACCTGCATGGCTGTGGCTATGTCTAAACTGCAGCAAGAAGAGAAAGAAGAAAAAAAAAAAAGGAGAAACTTCGCTGCCCGCTGCTAAGCGGCAAAATGGAGACTTTCATCCCTCCCACGCCCCTGCAGTGACAAGAACAATTCATACAGATGCAGACAGAGGCGCACAGGCACAGAGTTCTTGTTAACAGCAAGAGCAGAACCAGGCAGAGCTGAGCTCTCTTTTATTAACAAGTTCTCAATTTATATATTTACAGATACAGGGCTGGACCAAGAGGTTAGACAGGTTTTTCAAAAAATGTTATTCTAAACACATCACACTCATGTTGTGACTGTTTTCAGTCATGTTCCCATGCATATCTTGTGGGCAGTGTTCTGACTCACTCATTCACACACTCGGGCCAAACATTCACACATCATACATATAGAGGCAGGTTTTTGACCCAAGATATCGTTCTCACTGGCCTGCGCTATCACTTCTTACACTTATAAAAACCATACTTCTGCATAATCTCTCCAAGGCCCTTTAGCTGGAACTGCACATCTTGCCGTTCCCACATCTCCCCTTTTTTGTTTTTGAACATCTGGTTCACAGTGAGTGCAGCAAGGACCCTGGCTTTATTCTTCTTTGCATTCTGTATCATTCTCCAGATGATTTGGAGGACTACAAGAAAAAATATTACACAAGCACATCCAATTCCCACAAAAACCCATATATGCAGATTGAGGCCTGAAAACCATGTTTTTGGGTCTAACCACTTTACACTATTAAAAAATGTCATCCATTATGTCTTGCAGTGTTAATTCTTGCAAATCATGCAATTGTTTTTGCAGGGCACTGGCTAAATCCTGAACCAGGCCTTGCATATTAGCTGAAAATGTTCCCTGGAGATGTTGTTTCACTTGATTCCACTCATGAACACTATCATTCCATTTTAATGGTGTTACACATAAATCCTTTTGAGTATATTCCCAATAACAATGCAGTTTTATTCTGGTAGCCAAAGTGTTCTGTTCCTCTCCTATCCAAAACAGCACTGCTTCACATATATTTATCGCAGAGGTGTGAAGAGTTGTCGAGTTTTATTCTTTCCCTTAGACGACTGCTCTCCAGTCTCAGCAGAAACTGTCTTTACAGAAACAAGTTTGACTCCTTCTTTATCTGTGTCACGGAGGCAATCTGAAGTCAGTTTTAGGCGGAGAACAAGTTCCAAAACAGACTTAATTCTAGCTGGAAATGTGTAGCCAGTAAACTGACTAGGAACAAGGTTTATACAATTATTTAGCACTCCAACAACATAAAATACAGGTTCAGATATCAGCTGAGGAGATTATTTGGTTATAACAACATAAGAATAATGTAGATCCACAACGTGCATGTAGTCACTCACAGAAAGCAAAACTAGAGGCCTCTCACTTCAGGGTACTCACAAGAAATAACCACTCGCCTAGATTAGGCGAGGGCTCATTCAAGGATATATCTAGTAAATAACCACTCACCCAAACGAGGAGGTGAGGCATCCTCGATCCCAGGAATTCTCCTCAGACAGTGTTCCTATCTAAGGAAAGGGCTCCAATTCACAGGGCTCTCTGGCAAATAAAAGAATTCATCTGTTAAAACTTTGTTCCAAATTTGGCATTCCATTGGTTTCAAAAACGGCCAGTCTTTCTTTCTTTCTTTCTTTTCTTTCTTTCTTTCTTTCTTTCTCTTTCTTTCTTTCTTTCTTTCTCTTTCTTTCTTTCTTTCTTTCTTTCTTTCTTTCTTTCTTTCTTTCTTTCTTTCTTTCTTTCTTTCTTTCTTTCTTTCTTTCTTTCTTTCTTTCTTTCTTTCTTTCTTTCTTTCCCATAACGTCAAAAACTAGCACAGTGAATTTACTAAGAAGTCTTTTACAACTAGTTACCACAGAATAAATCTATTAAAAAAATTTTTGGTTTAATTTCCCAGCTTCATTAGTACTATGGATCCACTGGTGAGACCTTTAAATTTCACCCTCAGACTCCTTCATCTCCTTCATTCAGTATTACAGTTCTGTATTACAGTGTTACAGTGTGGAGTTGACTCCACACGTCAAGACTGCCTCTGATAAGAAAGAAAGAAAGAAGGATATTTGTAGTAGGCAATTCCCTTCTGAGAGGGATGGAGGGCCCAATATGCAGAGTTGACCCTCATCGTAGGGAAGTTTGAAGTCTACCTGGAGCCCGGATCAGGGATATCACCAGGATGCTCCCCAAACTGGTGCACCCGATGGACTACTACCCACTGCTGATCTTCCAGACAGATGGGGAGGAAGCTGCATCCCACAGTCTGAGGGGAATGAAGAAAGATTTCAAGGCTTCGGGATGGATGGTGAAAGAGTCTGGCGCTCAAGTAATTTTCTCTTCCCTCCTTCCATTTTCAGGTGACGACGTGGGATTGAATAGAAGAATTAAGTCCGTAAATGCTTGACTACAAGACTGGTGCTACAGGCAGGGCTTTGGATTCTTTGATAACGGCTGGTTTTATAAGACACCAGTCCGGACAGTGATACATGAGAAAGGTTTATCTTGCAGGGGCAAAAGAATGCTGGGACAGGAATTAGCAGGGCTCATTTGGAGAGCTTTAAACTAGATTCGAAGGGAGATGGGGTTGTAGCTGGCCTTGCATCAGTGGGGCAGCACTCTAGAATTGATGAAGACCGGGAGGCCTCCCATACCCCTAGGGTGAAATCAGTGTGCCCAGCTCGCTCCCTGAAATGCCTGTACACCAATGCACACAGCATGGGGAATAAGCAGGAGGAGTTAGAAACCTGTGTTCAGTCAGGAGATTATGAT
The DNA here is from genome assembly GCF_037038585.1 of Patagioenas fasciata. Classification (NCBI taxonomy): domain Eukaryota; kingdom Metazoa; phylum Chordata; class Aves; order Columbiformes; family Columbidae; genus Patagioenas; species Patagioenas fasciata. The sequence continues at coordinate 50,338,769 of NC_092559.1, forward strand.
CTGGTGGCAATTACAGAGACATGGTGAGACAGTTCACATGACTGGAATGTGGTCATGGATGGCTATGTCCTTTTCAGGAAAGACAGGCCAGCCAGGCGTGGTGGTGGAGTTGCTCTTTATGTGAGAGAGTAGCTACAATATATTGAGTACTGTCCAGTCACGGATGAGAAGCGAGTTGAGAGTCTACGGGTGAGAATTAAGGGGCAGGCTGACAGAGGTGATACTGTTGTGGGTGTCTATTACAGGCCACCAGATCAGTGTGAGGAAGTTGATGAGGCCTTCTAGAGGCAGCTGAGAGCAGCCTCACAGTCACAGGACCTGGTTGTTGTGGGGGATTTTAACTTCCCTGATGTTTGCTGGAAGGACTACTCAGCCAGCCACAGTCCAAGAGGTTCCTCCAGTGCCTTGACGATAACTTTCTGATGCAAATGGTGGAGGAGCTGACTAGGAGAGGTGAACTGCTGGATCTCACCCTCACTAACAAGGAGGGTCTGGTTGAAGCAGTAAAGGTTGAGGGCTGCCTTGGTTGCAGCAACGATGGTTAAAATATAAGTATGGAGAGGCTTGGCAGATTGATTATATTATACTTCCACAAACCCATCAAGGTAAGCGCTATGTACTTACAGTGGTGGAAGCAACCACCGGATGGTTGGAAACATGTGCTGTACCCCATGCTCCAGCCCAGAATACTGTCTTGGCCCTTAAAAAGCAAGTCCTTTGGTGACACAGCACACCAGCAAGAATTGAGTCAGACAATGGGACTCATTTCAAGAACAGTCTTATAGACAACTGGGCCAAAGAACATGGTACTGAATGGGTATATCACATCCCATATCATGCACCAGCCTCCAGGAAAATTGAAAGGTACAATGGTCTGTGGCAACAGCAGTTCCAGTTAAAGGGCCTTGGACAGATTATACAGAAGTATGGTTTTTATGAGTGTAAGAAGTGATAGAGCAGGCCAGTGAGAATGATATCTTGGGTCAAAAACCTGTCCCTATATGTATGATGTGTGAATGTTTGGCCCGAGTGTGTGAATGAGTGAGTCAGAACACTGCCCACAAGATATGCATGGGAGCGTGACTGAAAACAGTCACAACATGAGTGTGATGTATTTAGAATAACATTTTTTGAAAAACCTGTCTAACCTCTTGGTCCAGCCCTGTATCTGTAAATATATAAATTGAGAACTGTTAATAAAAGAGAGCTCAGCTCTGCCTGGTTCTGCTCTTGCTGCTAACAAGAACTCTGTGCCTGTGCGTCTCTGTCTGTGTCCCGGTGTGCGTCGTTTCTAGTCGCCGCAAGTGGTGCCCCATGTGTGTGTGTGACCCCTGGAGGCTCTTCATCGAGCAGTGTGTTTGGCGGCGACCATGCAATCCGACAGGTGAGTAAATTTTATTTGTGGCCACATTAATCCCTACAGTAGAAATAGGGACAAGCAGTCCTCGTGGAACGAGAGAGCTGCAGGATTGCATTAGTATGGGGCAAGCCGCTTCTCAGGAACATAAATTGTATTTTCAGGTTTTACTGCAGATATTACGTTCTTCTGGGTATCATATTTCTGAGAAGCAGTTCGCTTCGCTCCTGGTATGGGTGAAAGAGAACTGTCTTGGTTTCCAAGTGAGGGGACATTTGAAAGCAAAATTTGGAAACAGGTGGGGAACATCTCCACGCACAAAAGAATTCAGGTTTTACAGTCCCCGATGCTTTGCATGTAACTTGGAGATTTGTGTACTCTGCGCTATCGCACTTGTAGTCAGCAGAGCAAATAATGCCAGGGCAAACAGGGGAGGATGGACAGAAAAACCCAAATGAGCAGGTTGCTAATGATTTGAGTCTTGACAGCACTTGGAAATATGAGGAAGGAAGATCTTGTGAAATTTTGTAATCAGTGGTGGCTGCTGTGTAAGTTAGATGATTGGGAAAAGTGTCCGGAGAATAGAACCTTGAAGGGTCATCAGAAAGACGAGGCAAATTAGACAGCTGTTTAATGTTCTCAGTTTCTACAGCTGCTATACCAAAGGCCCATTGATACCCTTTTGGGTCCTTAAAATACCCACTCCTTAGGTAGTCTATACCAAGGATGCATGGAGCATCTGGACCAGTCAAAACAGTGTGCCTTTCCCACTCCTTTCCAGTTAGGCTCACTTCAGCCTCTAATACAGTCAATTCCTTAGATCCCCCAGTCACTCCTTCAATACTGACAGATACTGACCCTTTATGATTCGGTGGCATTATTGTACACTGAGCACCAGTGTCTACCAGGGCTTTATACTCATGTGGTTCTGATGTACCAGGCCACCGAATCCACACAGTCCAATAAACTCTGCCATCACTGTCCCTCTCCTCCACCTGGCTGGAGGCAGGGCCCCACTAATTGGTGCTTTGCACAGTTTCTGGTAGGGAGACACAAGAATCCCTCCTACTCTGTCTGGAAAGCCTCCCACTGGGAACTGGAGCAGCTTTTCTCTTGGGAGCTTTCTTTTTCAACTCATGTACTCTTGCCTCAAGGTCAGCAGTGGGTTTTCCATGCCAATTACTTCTCCCTGGCCACGCAGAAGAAACCATAATTCACCTCGTGACATGTTGCATTTCTCTTGGGCTGATGCTGCAGAAGGGCATCTCTTCCCAATAGCTGTGGCTCGGGCCCGTGTATGTGACAAGTAGGATCTGTCCTCCCTCTTGGACAGTTTGTCACACAGTTTATCCACAGCTGTGACACAGGCTTGTAGGGGAGAAGAAAGAGTGTCCTCATACTGTCGCAACATATCTGCTACTTCACCCACAGTTGATCGACTGTCTTTTGAAAGGGTGAGTAATCCTAAAGTGCAGGCATAAGACGGTGGTGTGCTCTGCACAAACTTACCGCATTACAAACCGCATTATACTTCGGGTACATGGCATTTCATCAGGATCTATAATTGTCTGTGGGTCACTGTAAATTATCTCTCGCACAGCCAGTTCTCTCAGATACCTAATACCTCTCTCCATAGTAGTCCATTTGGTTGGGTGGCATATGATATCATCCTTTAAAGGGTACCTGATTTTTACTGCTGACAAAATTCTTCTCCAGAGGCTTTGACTTAATTTCTTCTTTGCAATTGCCTTATCAATGCCACCATCTCTGGTCAGATTAACCCCCAAAAAGGCAATATTAAATCCAGATAGATTTACAACAACATCCTTTAAAATCAAAAACAAACTCTAACCACAGTATGCTTTATGACCCGTAAAGCACACAGATCTATCGTTTCCCAAAGTTTCTTCCCATCAGAGGATTCAAACACAGGCTGCTGTGAGAGTCGGTCCGAAGATGGAACAGTATTTGCCTGAACATCGCCATCAAGAACTTAGAGAACTGAAGCCCTGACAGAAAGAATGCATGGACAACGACTTGGAGAGAAGCCCGAGGAGAAGCATTGTGTTGCACTGTTTCTCCGATTCGGGGGGGCTGCTACTAACAATGGCTGCTGTATGGACTTTGCCTGCTGCTTCAGCCAAATGAGCCCCAGCCTCCTGAAAACTATTGTTATGAGGGTCTCTTCGACCCAGGGACAATAGCTGCTATCCAGAAGAATGTGTTCTCACCTGCAGCCTCAGTTACGTGTCCCTCACCTGCTCCCTCAAACAATGGCCGATGAAAAGGAGCATGCCCAGAAGCTTGCCAAGGGTCCTGAGGTCACCCAATGGACCAGAGAAAGACCCCTGAATGTTGGACACATAAGCGTTGGCAAAAGAAAGCGTGAATCTTTCGAGCCTGCGCAGTACGAGCCTGGGTTGCAAAATCAAGGCAGAGACTGGCCTAAAACAATGGGAGCAAGGGGGGGTGAAGAAGCATAAAAGATGACTCCGGAATGAACACCGTTGCAGATCTTCCTGCCAGAGGATCCCAAACCATGACGGAGGACTGGCAGGACTCCACGGGACCGGAGACCAGAGGGACGCCTTTGGAACTCAACTGGTGATAAATGCAACCTCATTTCTCATCTTTACTTTTACTTTTTCCCCGTTTCTTTTCCCTTATTTTTTCTTAATCTCTCTCTCTATCGCGTGCCGCTTTATGGGCAAATTAATAAAGTAACACTACTTGATTGAATTATAACCCCTTGGCATTTTGGTTGCCTTAATTTTGCGCTCTGAGATCAAGGTAAAAGAACCATCACGAGTCCATCGTCGAATGGACCGTGACATTTAATTGGCGACGAGGATGGGATTCTGGGAAACAGAGGAGTGCAAAGAGTGAGAGGCCTCTGTCTCTCAGAACCAACCCAAAAGATCCCAAAGTGCAAAAGGGGTGTTTTTCTCATGATGATGAGTATTGTCTGCTAGGGAGAGTGAAGGGGCAATCTCGTGTGTTTGTGTAACTAAGTTGTGCCTCCCCGTAGCAGATTTGTGGCCCCTTCAACCACTCGGGAAAGAGAAGGGTGACACAGCAGTTGCTGTGGCTTTTCGTAACTAAGTTGTGCCTTCCTAGAGTGTGTACCACCCCTTCGTTGTAAGAATGACCAGAAAAGCTGACAATCAGGATTTTTGGTTAGCAAAAGATCAGGACTCATTCTACACACTTTTAGCAAAGTATGGAGCTCGACCCTCTGTACCCAGAGAGGACTGGGCTCGTGATAATTGGACTAATTTACAGAGTGTAGTGGACCGAGTGATTTCTTTGCAGACTAAGTCTAAGTTTAGATCAAATAGAGATAAGACAGTGTTCTGCGCTGTTTTAGGAGTAAGCCTAGTAGCAGCAATAGAAGATCACTTTATGCGATGCAGTAATGAAGGTAAAATTATAGAATCTCTTGAAAATCTGGTGCAGGTTTTGCCAAAAAACTACCTTCAGTTTAGAACAACAATTAGAAAAAGAGAGGGAAGAAAACCACTCCTTAAAAGCTACTCTAAATGAATGTTTAATAAACACAGGAGTGCTGAGGGAGTGGGAGCTAGAGGAGAAAAGTATCCAACAAATAAATCAAATCCATGAGGAACATACTGACCCTCACATTACAACTAAGCAAACACCTTACACTGCCACTGAGCCGACCGAACTGAAAAAAGAGTATGGTCGCCTCCCTAAAGAATCTAAACCAAACTACATGTGGTGTGTATCCCTAACTGGGAAAGAACCCCTAGCAATCACTGGCACACCTGATCAATTGCTAGAAAGTGTACACAAAGCAGCCTGTTTGCAAATTATACAGGAAAGAAAATTGATTCCTGAATGTGAATCCCCTATAATACTGCCAGTGAATCCTAACATGATAACTCCCTTCATAAGGGGACTTTCAGAGTCTCTCCCAGAAACAGGGAAACTAGAACCTCCATTCCCTAGTAGTGGGCGGGGGGTGGAGGATGGATTTATATCCGACAGCTCACACACACAAAGGGGGAAGATGTATTGATCACAGCTATAGTGAGTCCTAAGCGTGCACTTGTAACCTTTTTAATCGACACCAGTGCACAGACTTCTGCTCTAAGTGAAGTAGATGCTAAAAGGTTTGGGGTTTCTCCCTTAAAGTGACATTTTTGCATCCTCAGTGCCTTAGAGTTGACAGAACAATACCCCCTTCCCCTGGGTGTCAAGGTTAACTCAGAGTGTACCTGGGAGAAAGGTTTGTTTGTCAGTAGCTTGAGTCTGGTAGAAGTAGAGGAGATTACAGGACAGCAGCCAACTGTATTAAAAGCTCCATTTAAAGTCATAAAAACAGTCACTACTGGGACCCCTCTCCCTGACTGGGTGGCCCAAAAGGCCTCAGTACGAAAGTGGTATGCTCAGATTGAACACTATTGTAACATTTTCTCACTGACTGAAGGAGCTTTAAAAAAACCTAGCTAGACAAGCTGTGGGCTGGGTAGCTTCTCATCAGGTAGATAGTATACCTGAGAAGGATGGGAGTAAAGGAGTATCCGGAGATATGGAGTTGTACCCGTGAGAGAGAAGAGTTGTACCCGTGAGAGAGAAGGGGATAGAAGAATAACATGGATGATAGCAAAATTAGCCAGTGAGATGTTAGTGCTGTAACTTGTAACCACTAGCGAAAAGACACATGAACTGCTAGAACTGTATAAAAATGCACTTGTAGCAATAAATGGCATCTACTACTTTCATCCTGGAAGAACTTGGTCCATGTCGTTTGTCCATCTCAACCGCGACATCTGGTGACCCCGACGTGATCCTGCCTGAAGAGGATCTCGCATGAAGAAGAGACAGCGGTGAAGCTGTGACAGCCAAAGATGAGCTGTGGAGACGGAGCCGGGTACAGCTGATAGAGCAGCAGGGGGGAGCTGCCGAAGATCCGGATCCTTGAAAAGACACCTCGCTAAAGAGTAGGTGAGCTACTGGGAACATGGGGGGAACTTATCTAAAGAAGAGGGTACTATATTATCTACATGGAAGCTGCTTCTGAAGAAGCTGGGTGTTAGCCTTCCAGAACTGACTTTAAGAAAAATGTTACTATGGGGCAAAGCACAAGGTTTAGAGGTTAATCCCGTGACAGCATTTAGTATGTCACAATGGATGGACTTGGGAGATAAACTGTTTGATAATGCTACCCAAGGGTCCAAGGAAGCAACTGAACTGTTAACAACGTGGCACTTGTTATTAGACACTTTGCAAGAGTTAAAACAGCAACAGGATAAGGCAGAGGTGGCGAAGGGGGATGGTCTTCCTGGCTCTCCTGGGCCAGATTCAGAGGAAAAGGCGAGATTAAGTACTACTCCGACCCCCCCTGTTACTAAAGATTTGTCAACACCGCCCAAGTCCATGTTATCTGATACGGATAAGGATCCACGATACTTTCTTGGAAAGTTAAAAGGAATAGAGGAGGAGCGTACGTATGTGTGGCCCTGAGATCAGACAAAAATTATGAAAGAGTCGTATACATATGTGTGGCCCCGAGATCAGATAAAAGCTATGAAAGACTCACATGAAAAAACAGCGTTGGGTTATATACGATCTCGGGAGGGGCCCCGGAAGCACCGGTCAGAGCAGTGCATTCAACCGACTGCTCCGCCATCATCAATCATGGCTCAATCGTCTGCTCCACCATCATCAGTCGTGGTTCCGCCATCTGCACCACCGCCATTAATCACAGTTCAATCTTCTGCCCCGCCGCTATCAGTCGCGGAAGGAAAAAGTGGACATTTTTTTTCCTATCCCCCCTTGCCTGGAGATTCAGGTGGGGAGGATCCTCCTGTGGTGAGCCAGACCAAGCCAAATAACGTAATTCCTATAAATTTGGGTCCCCCCAGCCTGCCCCCGCCCCCCTGTGATGCAAGGTGTTTCTTGGCCCACTTTAGCACTAAGATGGTTAACTGAAAGACTGAGTGCTTTGTTAATAGGACGATCAAGTAGTACCCTGCAAGGATTAATGGTACACGTGGGGGTTATTGATGCGGACTATACAGGACAAATTTGTGCCTTGGTTTCCACAGCGACACAACCTGTGACAATACAAAAAGGAACGCGTTTAGCTCAACTTGTGCCTTTTTTGAGTTCTGTTCCTAGGACTGAGCAAGTTCTTTGTGGGGACAGTGGACCTGGTTCAACTGGAAAGCCACTTATTTTTTGGTCTCAAACAGTGTCAGAGAAAAGGCCACAAATGGTTTGTACACTCATAATGAATGCTTTTGTCCCCAGCCAGGTGAAGCTTACTGGAGTGCTTGATACAGGAGCAGATGTCACTATAATTTCGCAACAAGACTGGCCTCCTTCTTGGCCCTTGGTTTCAAATACTGTGGGGGTGATGGGACTGGGTGGAGTCGCAAACAGTTTGATGTCAGCTAAACCACTTCTTGCTGCAGTTTAGACATAGCCACAGCCATGCAGGTGGCGTAATCACTGGTGCTAAGTGGGAACTGCCAGGCCCTGGCAGACTCCTTGGTTGCAATGAGCTGAGTTTATCTTGCAGCTTGACTCAGACCTGAAATTTATGTTCAAGCTGTACAGCACAGACCTGGGATATTTTGCTTTTTTGTTTTCCATTTCATTCCAAACATAATACACTCCATATGCAATTCCAATTAACTCAGCAATAGTTACATTCCTTAGCCCCATTTATCTTTTGCAATTTCTTACAGATGTCAAAAACCAGCATATTAAACATCAGTCCATTGTTTTCATTTTTGTAGATCCAAATCATTTCATATTTTAGCAACTTTTAAATGCAACCTCTCCCAAGCTCACATCCATCATAACATTTAGTGGGTTTTGTTTGTTTGTTTGTTTGTTTGTCTTCAATGCGAATCAGAATTTAGCAACTGAAATTCTTTTCTGGTCTCAAAATTATTAGATAACAGTAAGAGCAAATTAACTTACAGTACCGTACTTCATCCCATTTTTTCCAAAGTTCTGCAGAACAACATTAATTGAAGTACAGCACTAAAACCCAGAATTCCACATTCGTTTCAAGTTTTCTTTTGTCAGAGTATTTCCCCAAAAGTTACTCTAATGTGTAAGGATGCATCCTAAGGGGGAGCAAGGTGGTATTTTAGTAGCGGAACCGGTTCCCATTTTGTAATTATCTCCCCAAACAAAATTCTTTTGGTACCAAATATATAGATGCAAACTAAAATACTGAGCTCAGATATGAAAACCAAATACCAAGTTCAAATATGCAAATGGATCACAACTACTCTTATTCAAGACAATATCCTGATTTGAGCATTGCACCTTTGAACCACTTAGTGCTCAGCCAGGTAGAAATGCTGTTGAGTCTCCCTGATAAAACAGGTCAGTGCGCACTGGAGCCCAATTGGCACCCGCCCCCCGCTGCCCTAGCAAGCTGGACTGAGCAAGGCTTTTATTAGTGTCTCATCTGGCATGCTACAGCTGTTATCCCAAAACCAGGATCCTTTACTTGGTGTGCACACAAAAGAGCCAAATTTCATACACTGAGACACAGCCTATCACAGAGTTGCGCAAGTCTGGATGCTGGAATAAAGCTAGCATGCTAGAAAGAAAAGTAACAGCTATTACACGCAAAATCTTATCATCACATTCACACAGTAAAGAACTAAATTACTCATGATCTTCTGTATTATCACAAAACGCACATTGTGAGTCCATGGATTCTCATGATTTAACACTCTGTGAACTTACTGTGCCATATAACAGACAAAGACTTATTAAAACTGTAACATACTTAAACAGATACCTACAAAGACAACAGGTCAATAAGGAAAACGTCTATGACTGCTGTGTTATACTTAAAGGTACTTAAAGGTTCTATTCTCTGGCCAGTTTTACCAATCATCTAACTTATATAGCAGCCACAACTGATTTCAATATTTCACACGATTCTCTTTCCTCATATTTCCAAGGGCTTTCCTATGTTTTAAAACACCTCCCAATACCGATTTCTTAGGAACACAACAGTCATTTCCGACTCCATCTTGTAAGTGAAAACCATGAGAAGAGGTTACTTAGGTTACTTAAGCCTAATTGGTGAAAGGTTTAATGCAAAAGGATTTACATAAAAGAGTTTTGCGGCACACGTGGGGCTGTAAGCCTTATGTTATGCTACTCACAGAAGGAGAGGCAAAGAAATAGGGATATAGGAAAGGAAAAGAGAAGGAAAGGAAAAGAGAAGGAAAGAAAGAACAAAAAAAAAAAAAGAAAGGAAGAAAGTGAGGGATCCAGCCACCCTTATGGTGCCACAACATGGATGATGTGACTTATAGTCTGGATCCAGTGATGTGTGGCCTCCAGTGTCCCGTGACAAGGATGGTGGTGTTTGTAGTTGGAAGTGCAGAGTTCTCAGGTGTCTGGTTTGATTCCTGCGACAAGACTCATGGGCAGAATGGTCCTCAGGATGGTGGGCTCCCTGCCAGTGCTGGTACAGGTGAGCCTTTTTATAGCCCTCTGGATTGCTTGCTTGTGTAATTTTTGGTCTTTTGTGGAGGTGTTATTGTGAAAGACAGAAAAGTCTGGGGGGTGATTACGAAAGATAGAAAAGTCTCAGGCCATCTTGCAGGGTCTCAGCTTTTGCCTTTGTGCCATGCTGGGCCTATCAGAAGACAGAGCTACATGCCCTCTGGCACATCCCCCACCTCCTACTGTCAGCCAGCCAGCCTTTGTCTGTGGCTCCTTAGCTTGGTATGTAAATTGCAATTCACCTTATCCTGAACGTCCCATCTCCCGTGGGTGGATGACCTGGTTTTGCCACAATGTTTGAGACATAATTCCTTTCAAGCTCTGACAGCAGGACACTACACTGGCCCTTGTTAAGCTACATTAGGTTCTCTGCCCAGTCCTCCAGCCTGTCCAGGTCTCGCTGAATGGCAGCACAGCCTTCTGGTGTGTCAGCCCTTCCTCCCATTTTGGTATCATCAGCAAACTTGCTGAGGGTGCACTCAGTCTCTTCATCTAGGTCACTGATGAACAGGTTGAAAAGGACTGGATCTAATACTGACCCCTGGGGAACCCCAGTAACTACAGGTCTCCAAACAGACGTTATGCCATTGATCACTACCATCTGAGTTTGCCATCCAGCCAGTTCATGATCCATCTCACCATGCATTCATCCAGCCCGTACTTCCTGAGCTTACCTATGAGGATGTTGTGAGAGACGGTGTCAAAAGCCTTGCTGAAGTCAAGGTAGACAATGTTCACTGCTCTTCCTTTGTCTACCCAGCCAGTGATACTGTTAGCAATCAGGACACATAACCACGGATGTAATTATATGCGGTGCTTTATTTCAGCGCTGGGAAACCAGGGGTTCGCACCCAAAGCTGGCTTCAAACAGCTGATTCAGACCATACCTTATTATACAAGTTAGTCACATACATATTCATTACACCCCTGACAACCATTAGCATATTCCACACCTATTCTAACACAAACTTTCTATCTAAAAGATGCTATGATTATCAGTTATTTTCTACGGTACCAACTTTAAAAGAATATATCGTAAATCTATGTCCACCTTAAGAATAAGGCTCGGTTACAGTTACCTGCCTTATAAGAATATACCATAAATCTATGTCAGCTTTAAGAACAGAGTTTGGTTACTGATTACAAGAGTTCTATGGCTACAGGGCTGGTTGCTATCCTAATATTAATTCAACTGTAACAGATCCAGCAGCAAAGGCTCATCCTGTCCTAACTGTAACAGAACATGGAAGGAAACACCTTGTAAAGTTGATTCTGTTACTATCAATACCATCATAGAAGGCTATCAGGTTGGTCAAACATGATTTCCTGGCTTTGCAATAACATCTGCCAACTTTCTCAGCACTCATGGGTGCATCCCATCGGGGCCCATGGATATGTGGATGTCCAATTTCTGTAAATGATCTCTAACCTGTTCTTCCTAAACCAAGGGAAAGTCTTCCTTTTACCAGACTTTCTCTTCTGTCTCTAGGGTCTGGGATACCTGAGGGTCAATTTTAGCAGTAAAGATATATACTGTGATACTGTGATGAAAGCGAAGAAGGCATTCGGTGACTCTGCCTTCTCTGTATTATCTGTCACCAGGGCACCCTCCTCATTCAGCAGTGGACCTACATTTTCACAGAATCACAGAACATTAGGGATTGGAAGGGACCTCAAAAGATCATCTAGTCCAATCCCCCTGCCGGAGCAGGAACACCTAGATGAGGCTACACAGGAAGGCGTCCAGGCGGGTTTTGAACGTCTCCAGGGAAGGAGACTCCACAACCTCCCTGGGTAGCCTATTCCAGTGTTCTGTTACCCTCAATGAGAAGAAGTTTCTTCTCAAATTTAAGTGGAACCTCTTGCGTTCCAGTTTGAACCCATTACCCCTTGTCCTACCGTTGGTTGTCACCGAGAAGAGCCTGGCTCCATCCTCGTGACACTCACCCTTTATATATTTGTAAACATTAATGAGGTCACCCCTCAGTCTCCTCCAAACTAAAGAGATCCAGCTCCCTCAGCCTTTCCTCATAAGGGAGGTGCTCCACTCTCTTAATCATCTTTGTTGCCCTACGCTGGACCCTCTCCAGCAGTTCCCTGTCCTTCTTGAACTGAGGGGCCCAGAACTGGATACAATATTCCAGGTGTGGTCTCACCAGGGCGGAGTAGAGGGGAAGGAGAACCTCTCTCGATCTACTAACCCCCCCCCTTCTAATACACCCGAGGATGCCATTGGCCTTCCTGGCCACAAGGGCACAGTGCTGGCTCATGGTCATCCTGCTGTCCACCAGGACCCCCAGGTTCCTTTCCCCTACGCTGCTCTCTAATAAGTCATTCCCCAATTTATACTGGAACCTGGGGTTGTTCCTACCCATATGCAAGACTCTACACTTTCCCTTGTTATATTTAATTAAATTTTTTCCCCGCCCAACTCTCCAGCCTGTCCAGGTCTCGCTGGATGGCAGCACAGACTTCTGGCATGTCAGCCACTCCTCCCAGTTTGGTGTTATCAGCAAACTTGCTGACAGTACATTCTATTCCCTCGTCCAAATCATTGATGAATATATTGAATAATACTGGCCCCAGTACTGACCCTTGAGGCATTCCAGTAGATACAGGCCTCCAACTAGACTCTGCCCCATTGACCACGACTCTCTGGCTTCTTCCCTTCAGCCAGTTTGCAGTCCACCTCACTACGTTTTCTCTAGCCTTCCTTTTGCTGCTGATATACTTGAAGATACCCTTCTTGTTGTCTTTGACTTCCCTGGCCAGATTTGCTTCTAAGTGGAGCTTGGCCTTCCTCACCCCATCCCTGCATATTCTAACAGTCTCTTGTATTCCTCCCAGGTGGTCTGTCCCTTTTTCCACATTACATAAGCATCCTTCTTCCACCTGAGTTTTGACAGGAGCTCCTTATTCATCCATGCTGGTCTCTTTGTCCTTTTACTTGATTTCTTCCTCATAGGGCTGCATATCGGTCTTGGGCTTGGAGGAAGTGATGTTTGAATATTAGCCAGCTCTCTTGGACCCCCCTACCTTCTAGAGCTCTATCTCATGGGATTCTTCCAAGCAGGACCTTGAAGAGGCCAGAGTTCGCCCTGCTAAAGTCCATGGGTTTTGTCCTACTTATTGTCCTGCTTCCTCCACACAGGATCCTGAACTTCACCATCTCCTGGTCGTTGCAGCCGAGGCTGCCCCCAACTGTGACATCTCCAATTAGTTCTTCTTGGTTTGTTAGGACAAGGTCCAGCAGCACACCTTTCCTCATTGGCTCCTCCACCATCTGTGTCAAAAAGTTGTCACCAATGGTCTGTAGGAACCTCCTGGCTTGTGTGTGCGTAGCTGTGTTGCCTACCCAGCAGATGTCATGGTGATTGAAGTCTCTTATGAGAACCAGGGCATGTGATTGTGAGGCTACTTCCAGCTGTCTGTAGAAAGCCTCATCAACTTCCTCCTCCTGATCAGGTGGCCTGTAGTAAACACCCACAACAGTGTCCCCCTTGTCCCTTAATTTTTACCCGTAAGGATTCAACTTGCTCATCATCCCCCTCTAGGCAGAGTTCAAGAGATTCAAGTTGCTCTCTCACATCAAGTGCAATTCCTCCACTTCACCTTGCTGGCCTGTCTTTCCTGAAAAGTACATAGCCCTCCATGAGAACATTCCAGTCTTAGGTGACTTATTATTAGGTTGGTGCAAAAGTAATTGCAGTTTTGGACTGTGAATTTAAAGTAATTATAGCTAGTCTCAAACACATCTTTATTAATCAAAATAGGAACCATTACAATCAACACATTTTTGCCAATGAGAAATAAGTTTGTTTATTCCTGTAGCGTAAAAATATGTGTTTTGGGTTTCAGTGAACTCTTGGAAAGCATTTTCTGCATCCTGCTGGTTGTGGAAGCATTTTCCCTGCAAAAAAGCTGTTGAGATGCTTGATGAAGTGGTAGTTGGATGGTGAGAAGTCAGCTGAATATAGCGGATGAGGCAAAACTTGGTAGTTCAATTCATTTCACTTTTGAAGCATTGGTTATGCACCATGTGTATGGGTGTTGTCATGGAGAAGCATTGGGCCCTTTCTGTTGACCATTGTTGGCTGCAGGCATTGTGGTTTTTGGTGCATCTCATTGATTTGCTGATCATGCTTCTCAGATGTAATGGTTTCACTGAGATTCAGAAAGCTGTAGTGGATCAGACCAGCAGCAGACCACCAAACAGTGACTGTGACCTTTTTTTGGTGCAAGTTTGGCATTGCGTTGTTGATGTTGCAAGTTGTCTCCGCTGCTTTATGACCCATTTTGAACTCAAATAATTGCTCAAATTTGCTTTTTGTCTAACATCATTTCCATAGTCTAAACCAAATATAAAATAAACAACAAGTAATAAATCAGTAGGAAAAAAAATATAAAACGCAAAAAGCGCATTCAAATGATGTATAACATAAATACATTTATTTAAGAATGTATTCCAATATCAAATGGCAAATTTCAACAATGCAAAAACTGCAATTCATTTTGCACCAACCTAGTACATCCCTGAGTACAGGATTAGTTATACTGCCATAAACCTGTTCTTATAAAAATGAAAAGCAGGAAATGCTGTGATTAGTTTCCTCTGCGTACACTAACCATGTACTGTGTGACTTGGGTGAAAATTAAGTGTTTGAATTTGTAAATGCATATGCTCGTTATGGCAAACTTTTCAGATAGTTCAGCTGCAAGACAACCATTGTAATTATTTATGCTGTATTTTCTGCAATTGCTGTTTGCATTGATACCTGCTAGAGATATTAGAGGACACACTGTGAAACCTGAGGTTTTGACTATACGTATGAGTGTACTATTAAAAGCTTGTAATTTTTAGCTCTGCTTATCAATTTGTAGAATCTTTGGTGACTTTCAAAGGAGGACATGAATGTATTAAGTGAGAAGTGGAGTGGGAACAGAGGGAGAGCAAGCACAGTGAAAGCACAGCATGACCAATGTTTGACATTGTGCTGGTTTGATTGAAAATAGGTTAATTTTCTTCATGCAGTTAGAAACCTTTCTTTTTCATAGCTGGCACGTTCATTATTTGGACTTAGTTTGAGAACAAGAGATAACACCCTGGGACAGAGCTAATGTTTTTCATTGCTCTGGTCTGAGAGCAAAGGACATTCTGAGCGCCTTGCTTACAGGTGTGAGGCATAGAGGAAGGGGGGCATGAATGGGGCAGAGTTTGACTGACATCCTGAGAGTTTCGGTTTCTTCCCCTGACAAGAATTTGCTATGAGTTGCAGTTGTATGTTTCTTATCCTTCCCAGAGGCTCTTGGTAGGAAGAGCAGGGGTACATGTGGGGGACTACGGTGGGTCCGTGGATTCCCTGACAGAGGGCATGGGAACAGAAATTAGCCTTGAAGATATGAAGACCTACCTGTGAGAAAGATGGGAGTAAAGGAGTATCCAGAGATGTTAAGGATGTACACGTGAGAGAGAAGGGAGTAAAAGAGTAACATTGATGACAGCAAAATTAGCCAATGAGATGTTACTGCTGTAACTTGTAACCAATAGTGAAGAGACACATGAATTGGTAAAACTGTATAAAAATGCACTTGTGGCAATAAATGGCATCTACTACTTTCATCCTGGAAGAACTTGGTCTATGTTGTTTGTCCATCTCAAACACGACAGGTACATCCAGAAGGGGTCTTTAAGACATGCAGATTTTTCTCTGTATTTGTTTTAAGACAGTGTTACAAGAAGAGGGAAGAGAAGGAACTTTCCCGCACCCTGCCTTGTGTACAAGAAACATGAATTGAAACTCCTTAAGCCTTGCAATTCTCTGGCAGAGAGCAATGCAGATAGTCTTCAGGGTTACCGTTATAGGAATGCATTGTACCAAAATAATATAAAAAATATTGGTTGACTTATCCATTTGGTTTTTCTCACTGTGAAGATTGACATGCAGACTGACACTCAAACTATCTTTTTCTTGTGAGAAGGTGGCAGATAATTCCCATCAGGGAACTGAGTAATAAAATATTTTGGTTTAAACTGAGAAGCTTTCCATCTGTGCAAAGTAGGAAGGTGCTTTTATGTAAGGATGTTTTAAGTATTGTAAACTGACATATGCTGATGCCCTCAGCAAGGTGAGGAGAAATATTAATGACTGGCGAAGTATTTGATTTAAGTGATGATACAGGGCAATTGGGAATTGTTACAGTGGTGTAATGCCTGGTCATTGCTTTTGGCTTCTGCTGTGGCTCAGCATGTCTCCATTCAAAACGGTTACTGTTGTCAGTCATTTTGGCTTTATTGTTGGTAGCAAAGGATTCAACTCTTAAAAAGAAAGCTTTTTCCTTGTGTAGGTACTTCAAAGGCAGATGGGCCCAAGTGACTCTCTTGAGAAAATATGGGAGAAAGGGTTAGAAAGCAGTAGATCAGTAGAATAAATATGAACTGTTTCCTTGTATCTGAGATGCACATTTCAGCCCAAAAGAATTTCTCAGGCCAAACTTTTTTTTTTCTGTCCAAGATAAGAGAAGTCAAGGCTTGCAGACTGCAGTCCTAAATTCTTCTACAATGGAAGCTGGCCTTGCCTTTCTGAAGAAAAGAAAAATTAATGCTGGAAGACTTTGAGCTGAAAGTTGCCCTATGAGATGTCCATGACAGAGTTCTTGATGATATCTCATTCAAATGTTTACTATCTGTACCAGTGTCAGTAGCTTTCCTTGGCTGTTACTCTTGGGATATTCTATATAAGTTTACTAATAACATCACAAACCTTTATGAAAACTGACCTTTCTCAGAAAGGTATTGTCTTTAATATCAGTAGAGAAAACAGGAACGAAACTGTTTAATGTTCATCTTTCTAAACTCATCTAATTTGTGGTATTGATGCCTTAGGCTGAGATGAAGCAAGGTTTATCACTGAGTAGGTGAAACTTCTCTGATCTGGGTTTCATTCAAAACCTGAATCCCAAATTGGAGGAAAATAAAGGTCTGAATTACCGCTATGCCCGCCTTGGAGTTATATGTGACTGTTGTGGGGTTCTGACTCAAGCTTCTCTGCTTATCAACTCTATCAAGTTACTGGCAGCTGGACGATGCTAGCATGAAGCCGGTTGTACTCATGATGACTAGGTAAGTGCTGTGCATCTTGTAGCCCTCAGCTATGTAAAAACCTGGTATGGGGCTCATAAGATTAGTGAGGCAGACCAGGTATAACAGCGAAAGTTGTGAAAGTTGTCAAAAGTAAGAATAAGATTGTTTTTATTTTTTTAATTTTTTTTCTTCAATAAGCCTAGGGCCTTTTAAACTATAAATAGCTATACTTAAGGAGCCACAAGTTGTTCTGAAGAAAATACTGCTTGCTTGTTCTGGCTTATTGGGAAATAATTCAGCTCTGTTCCAATTAATGCTTGTAAGGGACAGACGACTGAACAAATTAACCTTCCTCTGTTACCATTGGTACAAAATGTACATAAAATTTCTCTGATCTTGGAGCCAAAAGGTCTATACATATCCCTGACTTGCACAACTGGGAAGTAGGTAAACTGCCTTGGAACAAAGCCAAAAATAGATGGAGGACTGATTTATGCAATTACTGTATTTTCAGATCTGTGAAACATTATAATCTGTGCAAAAGAACTCTACTAGTTATACTAGTTGGGACCAGCTGTGCTGTCTCCCCTCTGTGGGGAGAACACAGCTTGTGTTATGGGAGCCTGGCACCTTAAGAAGGACAGGCTCTTTTTTTTGCCATTAAGTTATTTTCAGTAAAACTTTGGGGGAGAAGACACAGTTACCTCTGGATTTCAAAACACTTTATTATGCAGTGAATGTGATGACAAATTTATGATTTGGTGGGGGCATAGAACAGGCCTATGGATTTTGACCTAAAGAAATTTTTAAAACTTTTTCTTGAAACCACAAAAAATTAGTGGGCAAGCATAAATGCAGTTGATGTTTTTATTGTAGTTATGATAATTAGCCAAGGTTTTTGGCATTTGTCAGTAACAGTCTATCCAGTCTTTCAGATTTCTTTACAATCAGTTTCAGGAAAAAAAAAATTATGTAGCACTTGCTCTTTTTTCTCCATAAGCTCCCTTTAGAGAACCAACATCTTGCTTTCTCTCCTGAAGGTCCAATGCCTGCTTCATTGCATTTTTGAACCTTATTGCAGTAAGGCCTACATTTTGATACCTAAAAGGAAATGAGAAATGAGACAATGTGCATCTAGCACTGTTACTACCTTTCCATGTTCAAACAAATGGCATTGTATTGGGTTTGCATGGCAAGGTTTCAGTAGCATTAGGGGGGGGGGGTTACAGGAGTGTTTTCTGTGAGAAGCTGCTAGAAGCTTCCCCCATGTCCAATAGAGGCAATGATAGCCATCTCCAAGACAGACCTGCTGCTGGCCAAGGCCAAGCCAATTGTTGACAGTGGTAGTGCCTCTGTGATAACATAGTTAAGAAGGGGGGGGGAAACTGAGCAACTGTAGCCAGAGAGAGGAGTGAGAACATGTGAAAGAAAAAACTCCACAGACACCAAGGTCAATGAAGGAGAAGGGTGAGGAGGTGCTCCAGGTGCCAGAGCATGAAATTAAATGGTATCAGTACCCCTTTGGCTCGTTTTGGGTCAGCTGTCCTGGCTGTGTCATCCCCCAGCTACCTGTGGAAATTAACCCTATTTCAGCCAACCCAGCACACTATGCAAACACCTTTAGTTTTCCAGGATAGAACTATGTGACAGTGTGTTCTTTACTTGTCCTGTGCAGTCTGGATTGAAGCCAGCCTTTTTCCAATTCCATTTCAAAGGTGTTTCTTCTTTCCGATGTCTGCATGGACTTGGGACTCAGTCACCCTAGTCACAGATTCTGCATCCTATTGTCTATAAGTTTAGCGTAGCAATTAAGTCAATGGGTGACATCAGTCTTCAGCTTCTAGTTCAGAGTCAGACCACTTCCAGTATCTAGTATAAGGTTAACCTGTTGAGAAAAGTATTTCCATAAACAATCCATTAGTAAGACACAAGGGCATGACTTGTTTAAAACACTGACCTTTTCTACCTTATAGTTCCACCAGTGTTTCCTGGAAACTAGTTTTTAATTCTGGTCTCATATATGTGATGTAGTTTCATAGTGATTTGAAAAGTGCTTTATGTACCTGTTTAAAGTGAGACTGCTTTCCCAGTTACAAGTTATTCTCCCATTTTTGAGAGGCTGTTACTGTGACAAGTCTTTGTGGTAAGAAGTAAAATGAGACTAAGCCATCTTTAGTGATCACAAATGTTTTCTTAATCTTTGACTATTTTATTAACTTAGGAACATATCTGTGTGTTAAAGTAAGTACTTTTTACATATTTTTTTAGGTGCTTATCTCATCTGAAGCTCTTTCAGAATAGTGTGCTTTTCACTGACCTTAAAATCTGCATATTTCAAATGTGTTTCAGCGACAGTAGTTAAACTTTTAAACATTCTGATCACACACTGATTTAACATAAGATTCCTCTTATAATCTCTTAATATGTCACAATGCCATCAAACTAAAGCACCTTCCAGAGTTGTAAGAGGTGTGGATTTTCTACACTTTTTTCATTCTTTCAAAGTAGAACTTTTATTCCTAGGGAAAATGAAATTGGATTATAAAGTTTTAATAATGAGACAAATTATGGAATAGATTTCTTACTAAGTAATGTTAACATAAATTGTTTCTAACTCTAAGGTTGAAAATCCATTCAGAAGAGTCATAACACAGCAGGGTGGTCATAAATGGGACTATAAACCAGTACAGCTGCCAAGCTGGTCAGACTGCTTGGCAGTCACCTGTTTAATTTGTTGCTTTGTTATCACAGAATGGTTGGGGTTGGAAGTGACCTCTGGAGAGCATCTAGTCAAGCCCCCTTCTAAAGCAGGTATACCTAGAGCAGGTTGCGCAGGAACGCTATGTAAGCTGACACAGACAGGTCCTAGGAACAACCAGAAACCACAGATGAAATGCAAAGAGTAAATTTATTTTCCTTATGTTGCCAACCGGGGCAGAGGTACACAAGCAGTGCAGAGCTCAGTCCATGCTGGAAAAAAACAAGTCTGCTGGTTTTGCTTGTATATCAGGGATGAACACAGGTGCAGTTAACTACACTGCTTTGATCTTTGCCTGCAGTAGAGCAAGAATTTTAAGGATGTTTGATAAGGCGCCTCTAAGTCTTTCAAAGGCCTATGTTATCTAAACATAGAGGTTCTACTTGTCAAGCATACAAGGCTAAACAACAATTAATGTGATATGTGTGCTTTTCTACACCCTAGCTGCAGTTGCTTGAGCATATTTACAATTCTCCTCACCAATCTTCTGTTATATTCCCACATTCCACCCCCTTGCTCAAGAGACAGCTTCCACTGGGGCTGGCAAAACTGGTGGTGTTCATCTGGGCTTGCGGGGTGTAGCACAGAGCAATTTACAGAAGCACACAATAAACATGTATAGAACAAGGATTAAACATATCTCTACAATAATGCTTTCAATAAGGTATCCCAGCTCATTCAGCCAGACATGATCAGTAGATTGTTTCATTTGATGCATTAGGTCCTGAAGATGTTGAATGTCATCTTCCATGCTGGCTGACTAGTCAGGTATGTTGAAGCAACACATGCCTTCAAAATCGAAGCAGCATTTATGGCATCAAAGGAGGAAATAGTCCACTGTAAATAATTTTTGTACTGTTCATTGACATACAGCCATTACTTACTCAGAAAAAATAGCAATAAGAAACATTAATATAAAAATCCCTTAGCATAGTTGTCGTGGTTTAACTCAAGCTAGCAATATAACCACAATAGCCACTTGCTCACCCCCCCCCACCCCCCAAATAGGGGAGAGAGTCGAAAGGGAAGGGAGAAACTTGGACTGAGATAAACACAGTTTAATAAAATAACAAAATATTAATATACTACCTGTAAATATATATAAAAAAATATAAAATAGAAGATACTCAATGCAATTCTTCACGAACTCCGTCCACACTGAGCAGCCAGTCCCAGGACACAGCATCGGGAGAGAAAATAGGAAAAAGGCAGAAAGGCCCAGAGGCCTCTACAAATCATAGAATCATTTTGGTTGGAAGAGACCCTCAGGATCATCAAGTCCAACCATAACCTAACCTATGTTACATGTTGATCTTGCAAAAATATATCCAGGGCATGTGCTTGTAGTACAAGGTCACAAAGTACAATGAGTGAACCTATGATAGGGGAGGAAAACAGGGGTGTCAGCACCTTACAGTAATACATATATGCTGCTCCAGGTCCTGCAGCTAATATTACTCTGGCTTTGATAACCTAATGTGGGGTAATTACCCACAGAGTTTGGAGAGCTATGACTTGCACTTTTTCAAATTGAACTTCAATTCAATGTTGGGTTTGAAACATCAATAGCACTGTTCCAATGCTGTCTCCTCTAGATAAGGCATAGGTATTCGTCGAAGATATCTGACATACAAGAACTCAAGAATTTGATATCAACAAAGGATGTAAAATAAAAGAAGTTAGGGTACAAACCCATACAGTATTCTCAGGGGTGATTATATGAATCTTCACATCTAGACTAATAGGTCATAGTCCCACCACACAGTCCATCTGTGTAAACAATTCAATTTCCCCTATGGTTAACATTTTAGGAAAGCTACTGGATCTGGATGAATTTCAGTCCCCATCATATACTTTACTGAAGGTGGTGTATCTCCATCAGTAAACCAGACACGTTTTTTGTGGTCTTCTGTTAACACATCACAAGGGGAAGCCTCCTCCACAGGAGATGTAGGGATAAAAGTTCTGCAATGCTGTTGTGGGGAAGTAATTTTAGGGTTCTGCTTGCTGCAGAACAATGTTTAGATTTCTTAAAGAGAAGCGCGACCTTAAAGAGTTCAGTGGTGTGTTTATTGTTTACTGCATGGGGGAGATATACCAAGCCAAATGCTGCTTCCCTTCTTTCCAGCCATGTGTATCCATTCATAAAGCAAACATTCAGGCATCTTCTTTCCCTCATAACCATTCGCTCCAGGGGCTGTGTTTTGAAGCTCTGGAGACAAGCTCTCAGGCAAGGCTTATATCCGTCACTATGCAAACGTTCAGGATTCTTCTTTCCCTGATAACTGTTCACCCCGGAACCTGTACTTAGAGCTCCAAAGGCAAACTTTCAGGGGAGACCCATAACCGCATGCAAATCAGACTTTCAGGAAACTAAATTCTCAGAAAAAAAATTTAATGGAGTAGAATAGCAGAAGGGCTGACTCAAGCTGGGTACCTGCAGAGAGGTCCACCCAAGCATAGAAAACTACAAACCTTTATATCTTTACAGACCATTTACACCAAGATCCAGTCCAATAGCAAAATTTCACCACCAGGTCCTTTGCTCCCCATCGGACCCTTTTTCCCTGACTCCACGTGGGTCTTTGTTTCATTCAGTTGTAGACATTGGTTTTGGTCCATATCCTTGAAGGTGTTATTTTGTCTGGATAAATCCTTTCTTCTCAGCGAAGTGCAAAATAGGCCCCGCTTTACAGATGTCTGTGATGTCTCTGCGTTAGCCTTGGATCATTGTTTTCCCAGTCAGTTCCATTTTTCCCAACACAATGCAAGCTAGACTTTATCTTGCAGGCATTTAGTGTAGTCTGCAGTTGCTTTTGGTAAATACGAGCTTAAAATTTTAGCAAATCTAGTCTACCAAGTAACATGAATCAAAGAGTATATTAAAAATCATACAACCTTATATCTGTGAATAATCCATTACATTTGGTGTGCATCTACTTAAGCTAAATGATCAATATTGAACTTGAATTGGGCCCATCCACTGACCTCTGAGTAGTAAAACTATTGTCATACAGCTCACTTATTTAGGAGGGAGAGCTCAAAGTAGGTTCATCCAGGCTGTAGTATTTATAGAATGAAATGGTTGACTCGTAGTCAAATTGCATACAGTAGGAAAAGTATGCACAAGATTCCCTGTGCCTGGAAGGAGTTCTTCGCCTGGCTATGACTCAGACCCTTACCTCCTCTGGAGCCAGGACAAAACTGCTGCTGGTTTGGCTGGGGGGGGGGGGGGTCGAGTGCATCCATCACAAATGCCCTAAAAGTCCCAAAAAGGTATATAATTGTTTTACTGTAGCTGGTACAGAAAATCTCTAGACTGTTTACCTTATTTGGTATTTTTCTAATCTGTCCATGCCAAACTATCTATTCCTAAAAATTGTACAGTAATACTAGTGCCCTGTGTTTTCTTTGGATTAATTTCCCAGCCTTGGTCCTCTAAATGCACTTTCAGCAATTCGGCATCTGCCTCGATTTCTTGTTGTGATGCTGCCATAATCAATAGATCATCAGTATAATAGCAAACAGTAATGGTACCCAACCATAGTGTTTTATCAGCTACTTTCATTTGGTGGCAAATGGAGGGACTGTGTTTGTATCCCTGACGCAATATTTGGAAAGTATATTGCTTTTGTTGCCAGGTAAAGGCACACTGGTCTTGCACTGAGGTTGCAGGTGGGGAGGAGGGTGAGCACAGAGTTGGTGGGCATGGCTAGGGGGTGGTTGGCTTTTTTGCATAAGCACTAACCCTTGCCATCAGCAAAACATTTCTGATGTTCCGATCCCATTTATTTCTGATTGTGGGATACCGACTTGTACAAGATCATTCCACATTTGTTTCCTCATGACCCGTGCTTTAACTCCTTTTGGTTTTGCTGGCTTTCCTTTATTCACCACCCAAATGAAGGGTCCCAAAATTACAGTCCAAATTTCCCTCAAGGAATTTCCTAGGGCACCTACATTACCCGTGGCATTTCTCACTGCTAGTGTAAGGTTTTAGCGAGGCAGGCGCTCCTCTTAAAAACTGCATTTTAATACTTCTCATTACTACTGCACTGTTCAGATTGGATCCCAAAACCAATACGAGCCATCCCCATCTGCTACACCAAATTAATACCTTTTTCCATTTGTCACAGAGGCACCCCAAAGTCAGTTTTAGATGGACAATGAGTTCCAAAACAGACTTTATTCTAACCGGAAAAGTGTAGCCGATAAACCGACTAGAAACAGCATTTATACAATTAGTCAGCACTCTGACAACATAAAATACAGGTTCGGATATCAGTTGAGGAGATCATTGGGGTACAACAACATAAGAATAATGAGGATCCACAACTTGCGCACATACACTCACAAGAAGCAAAACTGGAGGCCTCTCACCCCAGGGTACCCACAAGAAATAATCACTCACCTAGGTTAGGCAAAGACTCATTCAAGGATATATCCAGTCAATAACCACTCACCCAAATGAGGAGGTGAGGCTTGCAATCCCTGGAAGTCTCCTTAGATGGTGTCCCAGTCTAAGGGGAGGGCTCCAGTTCACAGACCCGCTACTCCGAGAAGACCACTCAAAGGGGGTCTTCGACAGGGACCCCATTTTATAGCCTGGTCAGATCTGGTTGTGGGAATTACAACATAGTCCAGAAGCTTTGCAGCTACTCTGGGCACCTCTTTTGTTGAAGACTCTGTCAATTGACCAAGAGTCCTACTCCTCCTGCCCCACCACCTGGAGGAGGTGAAGTCACCCTGCCCCAAGGCAGGGGAAGATGTGACTTATCAGCACCTTAGTACCACCCTAGGCGTGTACTTTGGGACAGGCACAGTGGGACACAAAAGGTGCTAAAGAGCCATCAACAGCCCCATTGAAGGCTCCAGATCTCAGGGGAATGTGCAACTGCCACACAATCCACCCCGTGACCACAGTCATGATCTGACAGGCTACTTTGGAGTGGTAGTGCAGTCACCTCTTGCCTCCAAAGTCAAAAGGGGGCATTCTGCTGGTGAGTTTTAATGCCCACTGTGGATCATCATACCTTATGTGTAATTTTCCTGTTATACATTATCATTACAAATCGACCTACTAATAAACAATAAAATACTGCAAATTACAATAATTACAATTATTATCAAATATTGGAGGATGCTGGTTAGCCATCCTAGTAGGGAAACTAAATGCATTGAAAGTTTTTCACCAGTTAGTCCCCAGTACAGCCACAATTGCTCCTGAATCCTGTTATTTCTCCTTGTAGTGGTTCTTGTAATGGCACTCATATGATTGGGGTGTAGACACAGCTTCCTGTATGTGAAGGGGTTTCGTTAGAAGGAGATATGTTGTTGAATTAGTCAGGCCCAAAGGAATCTCAAGGCCACTTCGAGAAGCTGAGAACAGAATCTGCTGTGAGAAAGAGGGGCGTTTCTTCATTAACAGGGCCTCAGCATGGCGTGAGTCGTCGGACCTATCATCGGTGGGGCTCCAGCGTGTGGACTGCCCATGATACTCATTTAGCGAATCCATGCTTGGAGCGTGGATTCGTGATTAGAGAATAGTTGCGTATATAAGGAGACATGCTTCTGTAATAAATGGCTTTGGCGTGATTCACATTGAATCGGAGTGCTGAGTCCTTTATCGTTCCAACAAATGGTGACCCCGACGTGATACTCCGAACGGTGTCTCACTAAGGTCGGGGAAAAGCCTGGAGCGGCCCAGCCGGAGGCGGCTCAGCTGGACTGAGAGCCGGGCGGAGACGTACGGACGTTCCGCGGATAAATTTTGTTGAGGAAGGCCCCGGGAAAGGTGAGCGGCTGGGAGCAGGAGGAGGGAAGAGTGAAGTTATGGGGCAGAATATATCCTCTGAGGAAGAAGCTATAGTTAAAATCCTCCTGCATCTTCTCTCTATGAGAGGACTTAAATACGAAGAAAGTAACATACGTAGACTGTTGGTTTGTTGTAGAACTAACGGCTACCCGACAGAAGCTGAGAAAGCTTTTAAAATTGAATTTTGGGACGATATAGGGCAGAAATTATGGGATAAGGTTAGCGACGGAGATAAAGAAGCTAAATCATTAGCGACTACATGGAAGCTTATAATTTCCACCTTAAAAGAATTTAAGGCTGAGCAGGCTGCGGTTACTGGAATTTTTGCAGCGTTACAGCCTGATAAGAACTCTAAAAATAACTGTGAAGCTTACCCAGTTCGTGTTTTCGATACCCTCCTTACTCCATCCCCTGTTGTGCCTTCGGCACTCCCGATGATACAACAGTCTGGGGCGGAGGGAGGAAAATTACCGAGTGGATGGCCTCCTGTACCATCACACGACCCTGGAGAGACCAAGAAGTCCAAAGAACTGGAGTCAGATAATTTGTCAAAAGGGCTGGTGAAAGCTGAGAATGCTGAAGTCGTAAATAAGTGTAATATCAATTCTTTTACTGATTTGTGTCCACCTTCACCGCTTTCTATCCTTCTAACTCCTACAAGAGAACAGAAGGAGCCGCCGGATAAGAACTGGGCAAAAGAACTGTGTGAAAGATCAGATCAGCTATTAGCGAGTGAATCCAACGGTCAGCAATATCAAGCTATGAGAGAGGTGCCTGAAACCAACAAAGCAGCCAAATCGTTTGCAACTATTAATCAGGGTCCCAATGAGAATTACATGCAATTTATTGACCACCTTCAAGAGACCATCAATAAGCAGGCTGAAAACTTAGAAGTTAAGGAAGCACTGGTGTTGAAATTAGCAGTAGAGAATGCTAATGTTTGCTATCAGCATGTTATTTGCGAGTTTTACAGTACATATTATGTGTTCCTGTGTACCGTCTCTCTGAAAATCGAGCAGCTTGTCAGGAATGTGAGTGAACTGTTTTACTAGTTGTTTTTAAGTGTGCCATAAAACCTTCTGCCTGCTCTTCCCACTCAGGCTGCAAGCAGCCCTGTGCTTCCCCCCTGCCTCCTCCTCCCCCTTCCCCCCCCCCCCAAGGTTTTTACTTGCAAGATGGGGTCAGGAATGATTGTTTTCTGTTGTGTTCCTAAAAAATCGGTATTGGGAGGTGTTTTAAAACATAGGAAAGCACTCGGACAAGAAATCTTTAAATCTTTTCAGACAGTTTTTTTTACAGGCGGGGCGATTTGAACTTCAACAAGCTGAGAGAGACTTAACTGATAACACACAGGTCAGAAAACTTGTTAAAGTCTGCAAGATGCTTTCCTTATTAACCTGTTTTCTTTGTGGGTATCTGTTTAAGCATGTTGCAATTTTGGTAGGTCTTTGTTATATGGTACGATATGTTCACAGTCTGTTAAATCGTGAGATTCCATTGATTCAAAATGTGCATTTTGTGATAATACAGAAGAACATGAGTAATTTACTTCTTTACTGCATGAATGTGATGTTTATCCCTGTTTCTCTATTAGGACGGGATGTGTTAGGACAACTAGGAGCAACTCTGGTGACAAAACAACAGCATTTCTAGAAGCGGCCATTGATGATGGGCGACCAGTACTGAAATTACAGTGGAAAACTGATGATCCAGTCTGGGTAAATCAATGGCCGCTCAGTAAAGAAAAACTCGCCCATGTCGAAGAGCTAGTACAGGAACAGCTTGAAAAAGGGCATTTAGAGCCGTCTACAAGTCCCTGGAATACTCCTGTGTTTACTATTCAGAAAAAATCAAAGAAATGGAGGTTGTTACATGATCTTCGAAAAATTAATGATACCATGGAAGACATGGGAGCATTACAGCCGGGATTACCATCCCCTGTCATGATTCCAGAAAACTGGCAGATCTTAATAATTGACTTGAAAGATTGTTTTTTCACCATTGCTTTGCATCCTGATGACTGTAAACGTTTTGCATTTTCCATAAATTCTGTAAATAAGGCTGAACCTGCGAAAAGGTATCAATGGGTAGTTTTGCCACAGGGAATGAAAAATTCCCCAACTATGTGTCAAATTTATGTAGCTTGGGCCTTGCAATCAATCAGAAAATCTCATCCTGAGTTAGTGATTTACCACTACATGGATGACATATTAATAGCTGGGGAAACTTTTTCGACTGATTTGTTGATAAATGAAGTATCTGATACATTGCAGCATAGAGGATTGCAAATTGCTCCAGAAAAGGTACAAATTCAACCAGCATGGAAATATCTTGGTTGGGAAATTTCTCAGTCCACAGTGAAACCTCAGAAAATAGTATGTCGACCTGTCATTCAATCCTTAAATGATGTGCAGAAACTAGTGGGTGATCTGAATTGGGTCCGGAGCATTTGTGGGATCACTAATGAGGATTTAGCTCCAATTGTAAAACTGCTAAAAGGGGATAGTGACATTAGCTCTCCTAGAACGCTTACTGCTGAGGCGGATGCTGCTCTGAAAAAGATTATGTCCAAACTTGTAAAAGCTTTCAGCCATAGGTGGAACCCAGATTATGTAATCGGACTACTAATTGTAAACAATACTAACTATCCTTTTGCTCTCATAATGCAATGGACAACTGGTAAGGAGCCGTTAAAGATCTTAGAGTGGGTGTTTTTGCATTTTCGACTCAAACGAACCATTACAACCAGGGTTGAGGTCTTTGCTTAGCTTATAATGAAAGGTAGGCAGAGAATAGTCGAAATTTCAGGGGCTGAGCCTGCATATATCATTGTTCCCCTCGTTTCAGAATATTTACAGTGGGCTTTGCAGAACTCCTTACCTTTTCAGATTGCGTTATTAGATTCTCAAGCCTTAATTAAGACATTTTCCCCTCCACACAAGTTAATGTCAGTTTTGAATATGGGATCAATGGAGGAGGGTCCCCCTCTTCTCTCAGAATTTCCTGTTAAAGGACCCACAGTGTTCACTGACACAGGGGGTGAAATGCAGAAAGCAGCAATTACATGGAAAACACATGGAAAATGGCACGATGTGATACGAACTGACCTGAAAGGATCAACTCAGCATTTGGAACTCAGGGCTGTAATAGAAGTGTTTATCAGATTTGCTCATAGCCCAGTGAATATTGTTTGTGATTCTTTGTATGTGGTAGGTGTGGTAGCTCGCATTGAAAGATCATTGCTCAAAGAGGTTCAGGATGCACAACTGATGTCTTTGTTCAAGCAACTATGGTTGTTGATCGAAGAGAGACAACACCGATACTTCATAACACATATCCATAGTCATCTGACAATTCAAGGCGATTTAGCTGAAGGAAACGGCCGAGCTGATTTTCTTGTATCTCCTGCCTGGGTTCCACCTCCAGTAGATAGGTTTGGGCAAGCAGTACGCTCTCATAGTTTCCTCCATCAGTCTGCTCAGGTCTTACAGCGGCAATTTTCATTGTCCGAAAGTGAAGCCCGAGGTATTGTTAAAAGTTGTGCAGATTGTCAGCGCATCTCAGTAGGGCTGGGTGCAGGAGTCAATCCAAGAGGATTAGGACCCTTGGAATTGTGGCAAATGGACGTCACACATGTCCCTGAATTTGGCAGGCTGAAGTATGTGCATATGTCTATTGATACATATTCTTTCGCCATATGGGCCACTGCTCAGACTGGTGAAACTAGTTCACATGTGCAACGACATTTACGTTCTGCTTTTGCAGCTTTGGGAGTTCCTGCACAGGTCAAGACAGACAACACACCTGGTTATATCGCCAAAGCTACTGCCACCTTTTTTCAGTTGTGGGGTGTTAAGCACATTACAGGGATACCAAATTCTCCTACTGGTCAGGCCTTGGTAGAAAGGATGAATCGAACTCTCAAGCATCAGCTTGACAAACAAAAAGGGGGAACTGACTGTACTACTCCACATGACAGACTAAGCAAAGCATTATATGTCTTGAACTTTTTACGCCTTCCGCAAGGGTTCGACATTCCACCTATGATTCGTCATGGAACAAGCTTAAAAGGACACTTGACAGACCTTAGAGAAAATAAATGTCAGGTCAAAATACGCAATGGAGTTACTGGTGAATGGGAGGGTCCTTTCCAATTAATAACTTGGGGAAAGGGTTATGCTTGTGTCATTACAGACCAAGGATCAAAATGGATTCCTGCGAAATGGATCAAGCCATGGCTGAATAAAGACAACAAAGATTCGACAGATGCAGAAGGACAGGAGGGAGATAAGTTGTGAGAATTGTCTCAAATGTAAACCATGAATTCTTATTCAGTGTTATAGATGCTCTTAGACCCAGTGGTCTAAAAGCTTATTAGTAAACAGATAAGGTACCTTCCATAGATAATGCTAATTTGAACAGATAGTAAGAGTTCCAAAAGGGTGATATTACAATTAGATAATCTATGCATAGATAAGGTAAAAGTATAAGATATTTCTACCATGGTAACCTAATTTAGCAACTGGTAAGGTTTTAAAAGAGATATTAAGATTAAGCTATAGATCTTTTAAATAGGTTAATATAAGTTTTAAGATATTAATTCAATAATTAGCATATGAATAGGTTAATATAAGTTTTAAGATATTAAGTCAATAATTAGCATATGCTGATGGTATTAAGTACGTTACTCTATAAACTGCGCAGTTATAGATCTTTTAGGAATTTAAGAGAATATATTGTATTAAGTTGTCTGACTATTCTAAAATAGTGCGTTGGTAAGATGGTCATAAGTAGAATTAAGGTTTTATATATGATATGAAGGTTTGAGTATAAGCAGATAGTTGTTTAATCTTATTAAGTAAGGTTTAGCTACATTATATGTAATTGTAATTATGCTGTTAATCACGTGTCCTATGTTGCAGTGTATTTCAAAGACGATTCAGCATGCTGTTTAAGGGGCCTGACTAGTTCAAGAACAAAAAGGGGGAATTGTGAAGGGGTTTCGTTAGAAGGAGATATGTTGTTGAATTAGTCAGGCCCAAAGGAATCTCAAGGCCACTTCGAGAAGCTGAGAACAGAATCTGCTGTGAGAAAGAGGGGCGTTTCTTCATTAACAGGGCCTCAGCATGGCGTGAGTCGTCGGACCTATCATCAGTGGGGCTCCAGCGTGTGGACTGCCCATGATACTCATTTAGCGAATCCATGCTTGGAGCGTGGATTCGTGATTAGAGAATAGTTGCGTATATAAGGAGACATGTTTCTGTAATAAATGGCTTTGGCGTGATTCACATTGAATCGGAGTGCTGAGTCCTTTATCGTTCCAACACCTGTATACACCCTTTTCCTTCAACGGGATCAAGTGCAATACGGCCTGGCTTTGGACAGTCCTTCTGTTTTCATGTAGCTGATGATTTAGGCAGCCTATGCAATGTCATGCATAGAGTTCATTAGTGTTTCCAGATGCAGGCTTCGCCTCCTGAATGACCTGTTGGTTTTCCCAGTCAGTTCCATTTTTCCCAGCAAAATGCAAGCTAGACTTTATCTTGCAGGCATTTAGGGTAGTTTGCAGTTGCTTTTGGTAAATACGAGCTTAAAATTTTAGCAAATCTAGTCTACCAAGTAACATGAATCAAAGAGTATATTAAAAATCATACAATCTTATATCTGTGAATAATCCATTACCTTTGGTGTGCATCTGCTTAAGCTAAATTATTAATATTGAACTTGAATTGGGCTCATCCACTGACCTCTGAATAGTAAGACCATTGCCATATAGCTCACTTATTTAGGAGGGAGTAGGCTCATCCAGGCTGTCATACCTATAGAATGAAGTCGTTGACTCGTAGTCAAATTGCATACAGTAGGAATAGTATGCACAAGACTACCTGCGCCCACAAGCCACCAGCGTTCAGTGTGCCGTTCTGCTTCCTCGTGGATCTCCTGGAAGGAGTTCTTGGCCTGGCTGTGACTCAGGCCCTTACCTCCTCTGGAGCCTGGACCAAACTGCTGCTGGTTTGGCTGGGGGGAGGGGGGTCGAGTGCATTCGCCACAGTATACAAAGTATTCATGTGACTGAGATGGTTCATGCCATGGTTCATAATATAAAAAACAGAATAGCTCTATATTTTTAACTTGCACCTATATTATTTTGGAACTGTACTGTTCTTATGCAGACAAAGATTTTTGGTTTTGAAATGATTTTTTTGACTGAGGAAAAAATCAAAAAATCAACCCTATTTTAAGCTTTTAGGCATGTTCTACATTTGGACTCTACTTGCTGCTGTAGTGTCTTTGTTTTTCATTAAGAATCACTAGGTTTTGTCTCTTTCTAGAAAGCAATAGTATGAAATTAAGTGTTTGGACAAAAATAACTTGTCACTTGCATTAATTTTGAAGTAAGCATTCATGCTTAACCTCTGAAAAAACATTCATTCTTAGGTAGATTGTTTTTCTGTTTATAAACATTTAATCTTTAATTGCTAGACATGGTTCTGAATGTCTAAATTTGGTTATTAACAGTAGGTTTAGATGTTGTTTGAAAGAAAATTAATTTTGTTTGCAATACCCATCTGCTTATTACATTTCAGCACTGAACAGGAAGAGTTATTTCCTGTCTCAGAATACGTTGTTTCCTTTGTGTCTACAATGAGAGAAAAAAACCATGACTACTGCTTCTGACCAATGAAAACTTCTCTTTTTTCTAAGTAGGGATTTGTGATAAATGAACTAGAGTAATGCATTGCTGAATGTTGTAGAGAATATGCAGTAGATCATCATAGAGTACATAAATGTAGTTTTAACTGCATAGCTAAAAGTTTTAGAAGTTGAAGACTGCATGAATGAAAGCAGTAGAGGTAAATATGCAAGTGCTTCTCATTTCAACTAATTTATTATATAGCCTTATCTTCCACTTTAAGACAACTCTCAGAATGAAATTTTGTTTCAAAAATAAGATTACAATTTAATTAAGCTTCCTTATTTTTAAAGATTGCTAACTTCAAGAAGATGGAAGGGGATCATGTACTGCTACTTAAGAATGTGGTTTTCTTGGTGATTTAGCAGATAGTTCAACAGAATCAGGAAATCTTCCAGACTGTTCATATATATTTTTCAGTGTCTGACAGTATTTTGCTGCTTTGTTGTTGCCAACAATCAGAGGCAACTACTTTGCTGTAGGTCAAAAAAAGCTCAAGTCCAGGCAGATTATACTTTCATTTTACAGATATGCTATAATTATAGCTGACTTGAAGTGCTTTTGAGTAATCAGTCGCTCAGAAAGCAATTTGCAAGGACATTAACCTTACTTTCATTATTTCTGTGTCTAGTTTAAACATACTATGCATTAGTTTACAAGTCCTCTTTTTTTGAGGAAGAGTTCATATGTGGGTACTACATACATAGTTTCATACATAGTTTCATGATTGTGCATTCTATGAAGATGGAAACTTTTCACCACTAATTTGTATTCGTTTTGTAAATTGCTTTAAAATAGAGATTGCAAACTTTAAATTGCCAAAGCATGCATGAACTATCGCAATACTTCTGAAACTTTTGGTGAATGATGTGACATACAGGGTAATTTTTGTACTGGTTTAATGTTTCCCAAGACATTCCTCTTTCTTGGGTGTCCCATGTTACAATCAATACACGTTTTAAATAAATACCCCTCAAAACAGGTATTCTGCAAACTGCAGACGAGCAAATTAATTGTAATTCTTGCTGTAGTTAGTTGGAAGTAATGATTTAGTAGCTCCATTGTAAGGAGAGGAAGAACAGGACAACACAAAGTTTAAGAATGCTATAGTATTATACTTTAACTAAAAATAATTGTGTCTATGACTATAATAATTTTTTTTTCTTTTCTGTAGTCATGACATGGAGAATAGAAAACCCTCAGGGGGTTGCAGAAAATGGATGACCGCCCCAGAAGAGTGTATGATCAGGGAGAAACTCAAGGCAATGTGTATGTCAGCCTGGAAGCATGAATGGCTGGAAAGAAAAGGCAGGAGAGGCCCTGTGGTAAGTGGCACGGAAGTAAGTGCAGTATCTGTGACAACTGTTACAAATAAAAATCCCTTATTAAATGTATTTCTTTTAGAAACCTCTTCATCGTTAATAATTTGTGGACTCTTAATTGTGATCCTCTTGTTCATTTTTTCTAATGAGCTGTTTAACAGGAAATTGTGGCTGACTTTCTGAAGTGTATGCATTTATTAAGCTTTATTTTTTAAAAGGCACATTGCTGTGCTGCTGATTGTGTAGTATAAAATACTGCTGTGGCAACACTCTTCTAATGTCAATAGCAAAAGTAGTTCTTGTTCCTTAGATAAAAACTTACATTTGAGTGCAAAACTGCACTGTAGTGCTTTGTACTCCATTCTTTAAGGTTTCATGACTTCATATTTCCTTAGTTTGAAAATGTTAAAATTTTCTATATGTTTAACATGTGTGGGGTTTTTTTGCTAGATGAATATACAAACTTCGAGCTTATTAGAAACAGAAAAATCAAATCTGAGTAACAACTTCACGTAAGTTTAACTCTGCTAAAATTTGGGTGCCAGAGTATTCCTATTAGCCTTTTTGAGTAATGCTTTTGTATAAACAGCTCAGAAGTAATTTTAAGAAATTTCAGATCAAACTGAAAGTTTATTGAACACAGTTATGATTCTAACACTAGCATATTCAGTATAATGCTGGTTAATTAATAGCAATTAGTTACATATAAGTGTAGTTGCATTGGTCAGTGTGACTCCTGTGTAACACTTGATAGGAATGCTAATTTAAAGCTAAGATCATCTGATGCAGTTAACAAGTGTTTGGGGGCAGCTTTTCTAGACAGAAATAAGGCTTTCTGTCATAAGAACATTGAAAATAGTTAAAGTGCACCAAAAAAGCAATACCTTGAATAACACACAGCAATTCTTTCTTGAAAAAAAGTTTTAAATGCATCTTGGTTACTGCATGGCTTGAAATTGTGGTTCCCTGATCAGCCCACTTCCCTTGAGGTTTCTGGGTTCTTTAATACAAGTTTTGATGCTCTAGATTTGCAGTCACTACCATTTTACATTTAAACTTTTTCAAGCAGTAGCAACCGATAACTGTAATTTGTCCATAGGCACATGAATTTGCATTCTGACCTAGGAAAGAAAAAAAGCATTGCAGTAATCACTAGGAAAAAAAAAAAAAAAAGCCTGTGTTGCTTTTCATACTTTTCCTTTATCCTGTTCATTTTCGCAATCAGATAGCAATATATTTTAAAATAACAACAACAAAGATTTCTGAAAAGTTCAGTTTTGCAAGAAGTATACATTCAATATGGTGAATTCTTAAAGTAAAACAAACAGTGCTTGGGTCAAGGCTGTAAAGGCAGGTTTTTTCCTCTTTTGGGCAGTGCTTAACTGCTAAGCTACAACCTCCTTATTGTCCTCATCTCCCTGTAGCCTGCTGAAACTGAAATGCATTTCTGGATAGTGGAACAGCTTCAGCTGCATGAGTTAAATGCTTCCATTTAAAATAGCACTTGACCTTGTGGATGCAGTCCAAATCATCAGATAGAAAGGCACCGAGGCTGGATGTTTCTTCCTCCTCATACCATGAGCAGGGAAAGCCCCTTCCATTTTTTGTCTAAATCAAAGATACCTCTGCAACTTTATAGGAGAGGTCTGCTCCATTAATCTGAAGTCTTACTTGGAGCTTTCCTACAGCTTTGAGTCAAGCCTCTAAGACATGGAGAAATGTAGAACTAAAACTGACTCTGCTTGCTGTACTTTTAATTCTGTTCCATGGGGCCTTACTCTTCTCATGCATTATGTAGGTCTGTGGGACAGGCAGCTGAAAGTTGTCTTGAAATTTTCCATATCTCAGTGTCAAAATTCAATGTTTATGCAACAAAGCACTGTATTAGAAGTTTATGTGCTCACTCTTCTTGAACACGTGTCTATTCAGGTAGCACAACACTGTACACAGTGATTATTAGCTCAGATACTAGATGCAGTGTAGCTGTTTTACTTGTACTGCAGTCAGAAAAGCTGGCTGTGGTTCTTATAGAGCACAGTACACCTTAATTTTGCTGTATTGCCTCCAGGTTTAAAGTAATTTTACTTTGCAGCAAGCATTCATATTGTGCTGCAGAAATAGCAAACCTAGTATCTATCAACTGATACTGTATATAACACACGGATCCAAGGTTATAGCTCTTAAATAAGGAGACAATGACTGCAGAAAAAAATTATTTTGGCTCCTACTAATTAAATAGGAGAATTGCTGTCCTCTGAGTTACCATGAATGACAATTACAGAAGCACTTTGAGAATCAAATCAGTTGCTGTCACGACTCTAACATCAGTGGCACAAATGGACAGGAAAAAAGGTTCTCACTTTTGTGTTGTGTATAGATTAACAAGATAGCCCCTATTAGATGCTAATATTAGAACCTGGGGAATATGAAAACTTTGGATGTCTAAATAACAGCTTAATTAGAATGCTAGCAAAACAGATTTTTATGAATATGTTCTGCTTTAATGTAAAATTATCATTTTGTAATTCTAACACATGGTTTAATTCCTGCAAGGTGGTGAAACCTATCCCTGGGAAAGGAGATGGATCAGAAATTATTAAACTCTAGAGAGAGCCTCAGACTGAAGGACAAAGCACTGCTTCTTCACTGATACAGAAAGGAAGACATAGTCCTTCTCCTAGTAGCTCTTCATCATCCTCTAGTACAGTTAAATCTGAATCACCAGGTGTTAGAAGGGGTATTTCCAGTGCCTGTAAGTTGAAAACTGTGATGTAATTTTTAATTTGACTATATATTGCAATCTTTTGTTTAGAGAAGCAATTGGTATCTAATCCTTTCTGGGTAGGCAAGATGCTGATATAAAGGCTATCACTTGAGTGAGATATACAGAGCATATCTCACTTTACACTCCTCTTATGTGTGGAATTTTGTTCTCTGTTCTTAGGTGCGTGTTTTCTTCTTAATTTATTCCTGCTTTCAAATTTTATTTGTAGGAAATAAATGAAGAAATATAGATACTCGGTTGTGAAGACATGTATGTTCTTTTAGATTGATTTGCATGAAGAAGTGCCAGGAGTTTGGGTTTTGCTTTTTGTTGTTGTTGTTATTGGTTTGGTTTGTTTTCCTGTAGTTTTGCATGTCAGTTCTCCAGGCAGGTATATTCCCTTGGGGATAGGATTGTTGATTGGACCCCCTGACTCCCAATCCAGGCACACCACCACCATGCCCCCCTCCCCCCCAACTTTCTTCTACCATTGAGTTCTGGTCATGGAAGAAAAATAATCATTTTAAATTCATATAGTCTAAGCAGGTTATAGTTTCTTCAGGTTTTGGGGACTCTGTTATTCTGTGTCATTTGGGGAAAAAAAAAACCACATAGTTAAACTTATTATTGTTCTGATGTGCTAGTTTGACTGAAATCGAGTTAATTTTTCTTCATGCAGTTAGAAAGTTAGAATCTTTTCTTTTTAGTAGCTAGCATGGTCTTTTGTTTTGGATTTAGTATAAGAATAATGTGATAGCACCCTGGGATAGAGTTAATGTTTTCTTTTTGTAGCTAGCTGTGTTTCGAAGTTGGTATGAAGAGAATGTAAGAACTTAACCAATCTTGGCTGTTGTCAAGGAAACCAAGGACTTCTTCAACTGTCCAGCTGCAAGTGCAAATTGGTATGAGGGGGGCACAGATGGGACAGTACCTAGATTAACATCCAGGTTGATTAATGAACTATTCCCTACCATTAGTGTCATGCTCGGTATAAAGCTGGAAACTGCTTTTCTGGCTAGTTAAAGTTTTCTAGTTTGTTTGTTCAGTTAGCTCCATTTGGTGTTCCATTGCAATTCAGCCTCTTGCTATTCTGCAGTTAGACTTTGACCTTTTTGCTCTCTTGATGGGATCAGATGTTTGGGACCAGGGTGCTCTCCTTTCCAGGAATGGCTGTTCAGTGCAGATGGAGTTTGTGAGAAAATTGTATTGAGTATCACTTATTTTATATATTATTATTATCTTATTAAACTGTTTTTATCTCAACCCATGAGTTTCTCCCTTCCTTTTTGGTTCTCTCCCCTATTTCCCTCAGGGGGTGGGGGGAGTGAGCAAGTGGCTATTGTGGTCCTAATTACTAACTCAGGTTAAACCATGACACCTGGAAATGCTTATGATGGAACTGCTTATGTAGTTTCAGAGTGGATGAATAACACCACCTCAACAAGCCCCATCTCTAGATGGCTCCTCTCCATACAGCCGTGAGGAAACAAATCATTGTGTCAACAAAATTATGTGAGCCAGGCTGTACCTGCTGCAGCAGATAGGACCCAACTCTTTTTTAATTGGAGGAGACAGCCCTGATAATAAATACAGAGTGTTTATTTGGCCTCAGGTAGAAAACATTTTTGTGTTGTCTGTAGCTCTTATTAATTTATAGTTAATCTTGGAAAACTGTACAAAACCAAATTAGATCAAGTTAGTTGCCAATCCTTGCTAAGGTTCTATAAAGTAAAAAGATGTAATCTGTGCTCATGTAATATAATGATCAGCTTGTATTTTTTTCAAATGCGTAGCAAATACTAGTTTTGTCTAGAGTTAATCTTAAAAAAAAAAAAGACTCTGGGAAGTAATTGCTAATGTTCTGTATATTTCTCATTCCTAGAAGTGGCTCTTAATTATATATCTTAAGTATTTTTGGCTAGAATTTGGCCACTTCATTTTCCTAGTTTCTCAATCTGAAATGCTCTATTTCCTCTGTTCATGGAATATATAAATGACAAGCACATGACACAATTCCTTTAATGGTGTGATAATTTCATTAATACCCATAGTGAGGTTCTCTTTGGAGACTTAAATAGTATTGCTGTGATGCACTGTTGGAGAACATTTATGTTTTTAAGTAAACGGAGGCATCTCATTTAAGTTTGATTGCCATCATGTTATGGCTATACGATGATTATATATGCATAAATTCCTTCTAGTATAAAGTGTAACAATAGCTTCAGCTGACTTTAAAAAATAAAAAAGGGGAAAAAATGTTGAGAGAAAACTGGTGTTATAATTGTCTGCTTTTCCATATGTATTCCTGAATAAAGATTTGGGGAATCACAATTTCTGTTAGGTGGTGCAGGAAGATACTTATGTCTATATATGAAATATTTTGCATTAGCTACTATTTTTTTTTTAAGTATGTGGGAGGTGTA
Organism: Patagioenas fasciata; assembly: GCF_037038585.1. NCBI lineage: Eukaryota > Metazoa > Chordata > Aves > Columbiformes > Columbidae > Patagioenas > Patagioenas fasciata. The sequence continues at coordinate 50,377,494 of NC_092559.1, forward strand.
CTATGATATGTCTCCATGATGCACTTAATGATTTATGTAACTATCAATCCAGTAGAGCCCTAGCATGTACTTTTCTTTGCAGACTTGTAGCTGTGGCCGTGGGACGTGCTGTATTCATCTGCTGTTTGTTACGTTGCGGGTCTTCCAGCTTGAACCCTCAGACTCAATGCTCTGGAGGAAGACACTGAAGAACTTTGAGGTAATAGATTTCTAATAGATCTAATGGCAGATCTAAAATACACTCAAGGTAAAAGTCTTTAGGGTATTGTCTTTAAAATGTTGAGAACTTCTGCATTTCAAAGCAACAAGAATATATGTTTTTTATATATATCTTTAATTTGGGTTCAAGAGCTCTGCAAGTAGGAAAAAAAATCTGCAAATAGAAGACATAACTAAAAGAATTAGTAGAGAGTTGTAGTTTAGCAAGTTATTCAGATCTTAGATTTTCTGTTCAAATTTGTATATCTGTCTCACTGATTAGCTGAAAGGTAAACAGAACAAAGATCTTCAGAAGTAGCTGTGTATACCTAAAGCTATTATTTTTATTAAGCAAATAGTTTTTTGTTGTAAAGTTTCTTGTGATCTATTTATTAGTAAGACTTTTGAAATTCCTGCTGCTGCTACTGCTAACGCATTACTGTGAAGGTGAATAGATCTTTCTTAGCAGTAGTTAAGCTTCAATATTACCTTTTAAATACAAGGTATTCATAGCATATGACTGTTGCTATCTTTTTCTGATGTAAGGTTGAGAGTTTGTTCCAGAAATATCACAGTAGACATAGCTCGAGGATCAAAGCTCCATCTCATAACACCATCCAGACGTTTGTCTCACACATGTCAAATTCTCATGCATCATCATCATCTAGTACTTCTACATCTAGATCAGAAAACAGGTTAGTATTTTTCTAAAGGCATTATTCTGTAGTTTTTTTCTAATTTCAAGGTTTAGATTCACCTACATTATTTTTCTTAAAAGCTGCTTTCATTTCAAGTCATGTTAAGTCTCTGTATTTGCAAACCATCGAGAGTCAAGCATATGTTAGTCACAATCATACCAAGTGAGCATATTTGCTTTATACCTTCTGTTTGAAAAATGTTAAGCAGAGTTTTGAAAATAATTTTTTTGACTATATGAATTTGGGAAACAAACTCCAGAAATGTAAGTGGTCCTCTGCAAGACTGGGCCCATTGTCGCCGGTCTCTCGGAGCACGAGGAAGATCCTGCCGCCGAGACCCCTCCTCCCCGGGATGGAGACCCCGCTTGCCTTACCGCCACGTGTGTGAGTAAAACCCTCGCACAATCACGAGTGTATTTATATTCCGTGCACATTTGCACGCATACTTTAAATTATTTCCTCGCACAATCGCGAGTGTATTATAAATTTATCCTCGCACAGTCGCGAGTGGTTTTCCTCCCGTGCTTCCACATAAGCACGTGTAGTATTCCGTGCACATTCGCACGTGTAAGTAAATTAACCCTCGCAGAATTGCGAGTGTATTATAAATTTACGCTCGCGGAATCGCAAGCGTACGCTTTACCTTTATCTCTTTAAGAATAATCCCGCACCCTGTTCAGGCAAGTGTGTACTCCTCTGGGACTCGGGGGTGGTTCCGGCATTGTTTTGGGTGAAGCCACGTGCATGCACTCTGTGGACCGCCTGTTGTACTAGTTGCTGCCCCTTAATAATTTTCCTCAACTGATACCCGAACCTATATTTAAGTCACTTTTGGAGTGCTAAAACCCTGTTTCTCACCGGTTTAATAAAAGTTGTTTTGGACCCTGTTGTCCCTTAAATTAGCCTCGGGGTGCCTCCGTGACAATTTTGGCACAGTGAGCAGGGTATCAGATATGGAGGAATTATTTAGAGGGTTGTTTAATGTCTCTGCAGTAACCTGGGGTCTTGCCATAATGTGGATCGCGGTGTGTTTCAGTTTGGGTGTTTGCTTAAAGGTAGCACAGGATTTGTGTAAAATTAAGCAGCGAATGGAGGAAAACCTTTCGCGGGAAAGTGAACAATTTGACTCTTTAAAGCAGGACCTTTCGCGGCAAAGTGAGCAGTCTGACTCTTTAAAACAAAACCTTTCGCGGCAAAGTGAGTAGTCTGACTTTTTTAGGCAGGACCTTTCGCGACAAAGTGAAAAGTTTGACTCTTTAAAGCAAAACCTTTCGCGGCAAAGCGAAGAGTTTGACTCTCTAATACAGGACTTTTCGCGGCAAAGCATACGGTCGGATTTTTTAGAACAGAGATTTGGCTTGTTAGAACAGAAACTTGTTTTTTTGGAACAAAAACTTGAGTTTTTGTTAATTAATATGAGAGCTTCCTCTAGTGTCTCCCCAGTTCAGGTGTGCCCCTCGGCCCCTCCGCTTCTCGACAAAGATACTGATTCTGAAAACAGTGTTGATGAAGGGGGGGTAGAAACAAAGGACGTGTGTCCTCTTATTAGAACTGAAACACATACGGATGGACGAGGCACAAATCCACGCACGGCTACCCATAGCACGCCATATTCAGGACTGGAGCTAGGAGATTTACAAACTAGATTCTCACGCAAGCCGGGCGAGACAGAGACTGAATATCTTTGGTGCGTTTCACTTACCGGGGGTGATAGAATATTATTGAGTAAGGACGAGGCCACAGGCTTCTGGGGCCCAGGGGTATTTTTAAGTGATGGTCCGGATGGTAATCAGTCCATCACATCTCGTGTAGCTTACTGGGCTGGTGGTATAGATCCCAGGGAACGTGGGGAGCCAGTTGCAATTGTTGTAAAAGGTTTATCAGACCTTGCTGAGGGAGTTCAAAAGGCGGCTTGTATACAAGCAATGTATGAAAAGGGCCGGCAGTACCCCCCTATGGTGGCGCCGGTGGATCCGGTCCACCTTCGGCTGCTTATTAAAGGATTACCGGATGCCTTAAAAATATATGTCCAGTCCCTTAAGGAGAAAATTCAGGGGGCTATTGATCGTAATAAGCAAAATTCCCGAAGTCCTCCTGTACATGTATTAACCTGGGCGGAAATTTTACACACTGTGGTTACACATGGGCGCGAGATGGGGTGGGTAGACCCGAGCGGCGGCCCGTGCAGAAGCCGGACGGTCCGGAAGACGAGCCGAGCCGAGCCTCTTCAGGGGCCGCCCCCTACCCCGTCACAGAAACCGGAGCGTTTTGGCTGCCGGTCAGATCAGAGCAGCAGCTTGCAGCGGAGCAGCCTCTGGTTGGCGCCACGCGGCTGCTCTGGGTGTGCCCCGAACACTGCTATATAAGCTTTCCGCTGAGCACCTACAGGAGCTGGTGGAATACTTAGAGGGAAGATCAGAGAACAAAGAGGAGGCACCGGTAACCGTCCCCCTCCCTGAGGACAAGTGAAACATTAACCCTTTCGCATCCTCACAAAGGGAGCCAAAAAACTAGTAGAAGCGGATGGGAAGCAGGACCGCCCCACCCGCTTTGTATTTTCTTGCCAATGGTCCAGTGATAAAGAACCATACATACATATCCCCGTTGGTCCAAGGCGAATAAGTGTGAAATTTCTAATTGACACAGGCGCACAAATCAGTGTTTTGAACAGGCGGCAAGCTGACAAACTCGGGATTAAACCATCAAGGAAAGCCATCAACATAGTAGGGGTAAAGGGTATAGCAGAGAGATGTCCTTTAGCTCGAACCCACCTTTTTCTGCCTGGGGAAAAACGGACAACGGCTGTGGAAGTTGCCCTGAGTCCTTATAAGGCAATGTCGAGGGTTAGGATTGCGGGGTGACAATCAAACCCTGGCAGATGTATTGTTAACCTCCTCTCCCCCCCCCCCACTTCCCCCTTTTGCCCCTCCCTCTCCCCCCTTCCCACTCAGGACAGGCGATCGGGAGGGAAAGAAGGACAGAGAGAAGAGAGTTGGAAAAGTTAAAGATGTTTTACTAGTGCTACTAATAAGAATAGAGAAAATAATACAAAATATACAAAACCAATCTTGTAAGTCTCAGCAACTGCAGAGCCAGCACCCAAAGTCCTGGATTAGACTCTGTAGCCAACCGGAGCTGGATTCAGCCTGTCACTAGGCCTCAGTTCGCAGGGACGACCAGCAAGGTCCTCTCCTAATGTCAGCCATGAGGAAAAAAGGGAAAAAGGGCCGAGATTCTTGTGATCTCCCACTTTTATATAAAGTATTCACGTGAATGGAATGTTATACACCATTGGTCAGTCTCTCGGTCATCAGTTTTCTCGTTGCCCCTCTCGCGAGATGTCCATCCGTACTTATCAATAAGTTTGCATTCCATTGCTAGGTTTAACCAAAACATGTGTTGAGTTCTCCAGGAAAATGCAGCTAATATGAAGGCTTTAGCTGACCGGCAAAAATTCACTAGAAGAGAAACTTGTTTTTAACAAAACCAGGACAGGCAAACATATTGGGATTTGATATTTTGGCAGGTAGACGGTGGTGCTTACCTAATGGGGAGATTTGGAGCTTTGGAAGCCACAGAGCGGAGGTAGCCCGTATTAGAATATTGCCACTTACCTCTGCACCCTTGCAGCTCAAAGGAACTCCTGCTCTACCCACATCTACAATAACCTGTACTCCACAATACCCCCTGCCAAATGCAGCAAAACGGGGCATTACGGAGGTTATTAATGATCTTGAAGAAAGACAAATAATTAGCTGCACCCATTCTCCCTATAATTCTCCAGTTTGGCCCGTTCGCAAGCCTGATGGGCGATGGCGCCTAACTATTGATTATTGAAAACTGAATAGTAACACTGCACCACTAACAGCTGCCGTCCCAAACATAGCCTCAGTGGTGACTGTAATACAAGCAGCAGCCCACCCATGGATGGCTGCTTTAGATGTTAAAGATATGTTCTTCATGATTCCCCTAAGGGAAGAAGACAAACCACAATTTGCTTTTACCTGGGAAGGGAAGCAATACACTTTTAATCGGCTTCCTCAGGGGTACAAACACTCTCCTACTATTGCCCACAATGCCCTTGCTGCACTCATTGACACTGTACAGGTACCCTCAGGCATTTGCATATATCAATATATATACCACATCTTAGTGGGTGGAAATAATAAGGAACAGGTGGGGCAAGTAGCAGAAACTCTTTGGAATTTATTAACACAGAACGGATTAGATATTCCACCGTCCAAGTGCCAGGGTCCCAGCCAGGAAGTTAAATTCCTAGGGGCTTGGTGGATAGGAGGAGCCATAGCAGTGCCTGATGATGTTCTGGCTACCATAGACAAGGGGCACACCCCAAACAGCAAAGTGGACTTACAATGCCTGTTGGGTACATTAGGGTACTGGAGAAAACATATCCCAGGATTCTCAGTGATTGCCCGTCCCCTATATGACCTACTCTGAAAAAACAAGAAATGGAATTGGACTCTACAACATACAGAGGCCCTTAATGTTCTAAAAGATGAACTTAAAGCCTATCAAAAACATGGCTTCACCAAGGCAAAGTCATGCTTAACCCACCTGGTAAAGCTGTGGATGTGGTCTACCTTGACTTCAGTAAAGCATTTGACAGGGTCTCCCTGTGTGGGGATATAGCGGAAGATTTGGCAAGGAGATTAGTTAAATGTAAATACGCTCAAGTGACTTGCACCTGTCTGTAGAAAAAGCACATACATCTCACTAATTGTTTTACTGACCTTGTGTGCTTGATGAGTAGAACCTCTGTGTTAGATAACACAGGCCTGGGAGAAACTCTAAGGCACCTTATCACTGTGTCTGAGATTCCTGCTTTCTTGTGAGAGTGGGAGGCTGTGTCTGCCTGAAGCCTTGAAATACAGGCAAGCTCAACAGGCCCAGTGATCTTCCAGCAGGGCTGAACTGATCAGCGCCTGCGTCCCCGCTGGTGTCACCTCTGCCTGGGAACTTAGTTGTGACTTCGGAGATCCCCCAGTAGAGAGGGAACTAAAATAAAACTTGCTCTTTGCAATGCATTCGTGGCCTCTGGCTCTTCTTGCGACGTGCCTGCGTATGTGTACACATTTGGCATAGTCGGCAGTCACTAGAACCAGCCATGCTGTGGTTTGCAAAAAAAACGGGGACAGGGGAGGCCTCGAGGGTGACTCCCCAAATTCAGGGATGGTCCAGTACGGAGCGCTGGGCTCCCGTGGCTGCTCTCCTGTCTGAATTCACTCCGCTGGAGGCATGGCCTCAGATTGATGATGGGGTGGTGATTACCCCCCAGGTAATTCAAGTAGCTATGCTAAAGTTTCCATGGAGAGCGGTATCAACTTCTTCTCGCAAATTAGCGGGGAGATTGGGATGGTTATTCGTTACTGGTCTTAGAGCTCTTGATCGTGACGCTATTGCATTGCAAAGTAAAATAAGAGAATTGGAAAAGGAGGTTGAGATTTTACAGGATGCAAAGGCAATCACACAAGAAGTAATTACTGTTCAAGCAGAGCGGTGCGATGAGCTGCAAGATAATGTAGACCAGTTGCTAGCATGCATTGCTAAGGAACAAAAGGAAAAATATGCCAAAAGTGAGTTTTTGTGTTCTCAGGTTTGTACTCTTACCACAAAAAACTCTTGGAATCCCAAGGAATGAGATGGAAATATTTGGAGTGAATCCTCAGACTCCAATATTGAGTCTGAATTTGATCCGGACTTAAATGGCAGGGAGGTGGTGGGAGCACAACCCCCCACAGAAATGATGCTTCAGCAGGAACAAGCAGATGAGGGGGGGCAGATCACACATACTCACTCTCCGAAGGAGAGTATACACTCCCACAGCATCCTTGCTGCTAAACTGAGGAAGTGTGATCTGGACGATCAGGTAGTGAGGTGGACTGTGAACTGACTGAAGGAAAGAACCCAGACAGTCGTGGTCAATGGGGCAGAGTCCATTTGGAGGCCTATATCTAGTGGAGTCCCTCAAGGGTCAGTACTGGGACCAGTACTATTCAATATATTAATCAATGACTTGGATGACGGAATAGAGTGTACTATCAGCAAGTTTGCTGATGACACCAAGCTGGGAGGAGTGGTTGACATGCCAGAAGGCTGTGGTGCCATCCAGTGAGATCTGGACAGGATGGAGAGTTGGGTGGGGAAAAATTTAGTGAAATATAAAAAGGGCAAGTGTAGAGTCTTGCGTCTGAGCAGGAACAACCCCAGGTTCCACTGTAAGTTGGGGAACAACCTGTTAGTGAGCAGTGTAGGGGCAAGGGACCTGGGGGTCCTGGTGGACAGCAGGATGACCATGAGCCAGCACTGTGCCCTTGTGGCCAAATGTCAAGGTCCATTCAGTGATGGACTCATGATGGTTCGTTTACCTTGATCTCGAAGCGCAAAATTAAGGCAACCAAAATGCCAAGGGGTTATAATTCAGTCAGTGTTAGTTTATTATTTTGCCCATAAAGTGGCATGCGATAGAGAGAGAGCAGAGAATAAAGGAAAGAAAAGGAAAAAGGGAAAGAAAAAGTAAAAAGGTGGAAATGAGGATTTCGATTACCACCACCGAGTCCCAAAGGCGTCCCTCTGATCTCCAGTCCTGTAGAGTCCTGCCGGTCTTGCATTGTGATCCAGGATCCTCTGGTGGGAAGATCTCAACGATGTCCATTCGGAAGTCATCTTTTATGCTTCTTCACCCCCCCTCGCTCCCATCGTTTAAGGCCAACCTCCGCCTTTGTTTCTCAATCCAGGCTTAACTGCGCAGGCCCGAAAAGTCCCTGCTTTGATTGCCAGGACCCATCTGTGCCTGCATTGCCTCACATTCAGGGGTCTCTTTCTGGTCTATTGACTGACCTCAGGACCCTTGGCGAGCTTCTCGGCATGCTCTTCTTCGTCGGCCTTTTTTTCAGGGAGGAGTTGGGGGGCAGGTGTGACTGAGGTAGCAGATGAGAATCCATCTTCTGGACGGTAGCTATTGTCCCCGGGTCAGAGAGACCCATATAATACAGTCCCTTTTAGGAGGTGGGGGCTAGTTTGGATGAGGCAGCAGGCAAAGTCCATACAGCAGCCATTGTTAACGGTAACGCCCTGGATCAGAGAGACCTGTGCAACACAATTCTTTTCCTCAGGCCTCTCTCCAAGTCATTGTCCATCTGTTCTTTCTGTCAGGGCAAATGTTTCAGGCAAATACTGTTCCATCTTCAGACCGACTCTTACACCAAGAAGGCCAATGGCATCCTGGGGTGTATTAGAAGGGGTGTGGTTAGTAGGTCGAGAGAGGTTCTCCTCCCCATCTACTCTGCCCTGGTGAGACCGCATCTGGAATATTGTGTCCAGTTCTGGGCCCCTCAGTTCAAGAAGGACAGGGAACTGCTGAAGAGAGTCCAGAGCAGAGCCACGAAGATGATTAAAGGAGTGGAGCATCTCCCTTATGAGGAAAGGTTGAGGGAGCTGGGTCTCTTTAGTTTGGAGAAGAGGAGACTAAGGGGGGACCTCATTAATGTTTATAAATATGTAAAGGGTGAGTGTCACGAGGATGGAGCCAGGCTCTTCTCGGTGACAACCAACAGTAGGACGAGGGGCAATGAGTACAAACTGGAACACAGGAGGTTCCACTTAAATATGAGAAGAAACTTCTTCACAGTGAGGGTGACAGAACACTGGAACAGGCTGCCCAGTGAGGTTGTGGAGTCTCCTTCTCTGGAGGCATTCAAAACCCGCCTGGACACCTTCCTGTGTAACCTCATCTAGGTGTGCCTGTTCTGGTGGGGGGATTGGACTAGATGATCTTCTGAGGTCCCTTCCAATCCCTAACATTCTGTGATTCTGTGAAATGCCCTAACCAACAGTCTGGAGCAAAGCCAGGAGAATCCTGACATACTGACCAGAGCCATTCAGGACAGGAGATCTGTGCTAATAAACTAAACATGGCCAGATGTAGACCTGAGCATCAGCATGTGACTGTCCATAATGTTGAGCCATTAGCAGAGTCCTGGCAGTGTTTTGACCCTCGAGACCCCAGGCTGCAGCATGTGAGAGGTGGGTACAATTCAGGGTGCTGTGCCAGTCACATTCCCAGAGAGCATTTTGAATGTGGCCACCCATCTTTGGAGGTGAGCAGGGTGAAGTTGTATGAGTGCATGCTGTGCTAGCTGACCTGAGGGCTGGAGAAACCATTTTCTTCACTAGAATATATGCAACCTCTTGGTTCATCTTAGGTGTGTTCTGGCATGCATAAAAAATAAAACAAGCATCATACTCTTCAGGGGATTTAGGCACAGGGGCACTTAATTTATGAATCTGTAGGCAAGGAGATAGGTATCTAGATAGTCACACTAGCCAAGAGAGTGGTGCTATTGGGCATGCAACATAGCAGAGCTGCTGTTGCCTAAGGATGTTTTTACCAGAAACTGTAAGTGGTTTTGGTATTTCAAGTGGCTCAGCAGGTTAGATGGGTGCGGCGATTAGGAACGACGCATACCAGGGCGCAGACAGAAATTCACACAGAGGCAGAGATCGTGTTCAGGAAGGAGCGCAGAGCCTGGTCAAGCCGAGAGCTGACCTAGGCCTAGACTGCTTTCTTTATTCACCATTGACAGTTTATAGGATTTACAGGTACAGGCCTGGACTAAGATGTTTACAAAAAGGTGTTTTTCCACTGATTGTTATTAAGAACACACTAAACTCATGTGATGTTTGCCTCACTTGTTTTTCCACTCATTCACAGACCAGGTCCAAGGACATTCACACATCCCATGCACTTGGGGGCGGTTATCCGGCCCGAGATACCATTCACAGTATCACAGTATCACAGTATGTTTGGGATTGGAAGGGACCTCAAAAGATCATCTAGTCCAATCCCCCTGCTGGAGCAGGAACGCCTAGGTGAGGTCGCACAGGAATGTGTCCAGGCGGGCTTTGAATGTCTCCAGGGAAGGAGACTCCACAACCTCCCTGGGTAGCCTGTTCCAGTGCTCTGTTACCCTCACTGAGAAGAAGTTCTTTCTCAAATTTAAGTGGAACCTCTTGTGTTCCAGCTTGATCCCATTGCCCCTTGTCCTATCATTGTTTGCCACTGAGAAGAGCCTGACTCCATCCTCATGGCACTCACCCTTTATATATTTATAAACATTAATAAGGTCACCCCTCAGTCTCCTCTTCTCCAAACTAAAGAGCCCCAGCTCCCTCAGCCTTTCTTCATAAGGGAGATGCTCCACTCCCTTAATCATCTTTGTTGCCCTACGCTGGACCCTCTCCAGCAGTTCCCTGTCCTTCTTGAACTGAGGGGCCCAGAACTGAGCACAATATTCCAGATGTGGTCTCACCAGGGCGGAGTAGAGGGGAAGGAGGACCTCTCTCGATCTACTGACCACCCCCCTTGTAATACACCCAAGGATGCCATTAGCCTTCCTGGCCACAAGGGCACAGTGCTGGCTCATGGTCATCCTGTTGTCCACCAGGACCCCCAGGTCCCTTTCCCCTACACTGCTCTCTAATAGGTCATGCCCCAACCTATACTGGAACTTGGGATTGTTCCTGCCCAGATGCAGGACTCTACACTTTCCCTTGTTAAATTCCATCAGATTATCCCCCGCCCAACTCTCCAGCCTGTCCAGGTCCCGCTGGATGGCGGCACAGCCTTCTGGCGTGTCAGCCACTCCTCCCAGCTTAGTGTCATCAGCAAACTTGCTGATAGTACACTCAATTCCCTCGTCTAAATCATTAATGAATATATTGAATAATATTGGCCCCAGTACTGACCCCTGAGGCACTCCACTAGATACTGGCCTCCAACTGGACTCCGCACCATTGACCACCACTCTCTGGCTTCTCTCTTTAAGCCAGTTTGCAACCCACCTCACTACTCTATTGTCGAGACCACACCTCCTCAATTTACCTGTGAGGATGCTGTGAGGGACTGTGTCAAAGGCTTTACTGAAGTCAAGGTAGACCACATCCACCGCTCTGCCATCATCCATCCACCTTGTTACATTCTCATAAAAGGCTATGAGGTTGGTCAAGCATGACTTACCCTTGGTAAAGCCATGCTGACTGCCCCTAATGACCCTCTTATCCCTGATGTGCCTTGAGATGGCACCAAGGATAAGCTGTTCCATTACTTTCCCAGGGACAGAGGTGAGGCTGACCGGTCTATAATTACCCGGGTCCTCCTTCTTGCCCTTTTTAAAGACTGGAGTGACATTTGCTTTCCTCCAATCCTCGGGCACCTCTCCCGTTTCCCAAGACTTGGCAAAAATGATGGATAGCGGTCTAGCAATGACTTCAGCCAGCTCCCTCAGCACCCGCGGATGCATCCCATCTGGACCCATGGATTTATGGACGTCCAGACTACTTAATTGTTCCCTAACCCAGTCCTCATCGACTAAAGCAAACTCCTCCATTAACCTGGCTTCATCCGGGGTCTCAGGGGTACATGGTTCCCCAGGACATCCTCCAGCGGAGTAGACAGAGATAAAGGCGGCATTCAGCAATTCTGCCTTCTCTGTGTCTTCTGCCACCAGGGCACCCACCTCATTCATCAGTGGGCCTACATTGCCTCTGGTATTAGTTTTATCTGCTATGTATTTGAAAAAGTTCTTCTTGCTGTCCTTGACCCCTCTCGCCAGCTGTAATTCTAAGGAGGCCTTGGCTACCCTAGCTGCCTTCCTGCATCCTCTAACAGTAGCCTTATATTCCTCCCAAGTGGCCAGTCCCTGCTTCCATGACCTGTAAACTCGCCTCTTCTGCTTGAGCATACCCAACAGATCCCTATTCAACCACGCAGGCCTTCTGGCTCCCTTCCTCGACTTCCTACGTGTGGGGATGCTCTGATCCTGAGCATGGAAGAAGCAATCTCTGAATGCAATCCAGCTCTCTTGGGCCCCTTTTCCTTCAAGCAGTCTTGCCCATGGGGTTTCCCTCAGCAGTTGCTTGAAAAGGCCGAAATTAGCCCTGCCAAAGTCCAGGGTTGCAATTCTACTTGCTATTCTGTTCCTGCCACACGAGATGCTGAACTCCACCATCTCGTGGTCACTGCAACCCAGGCAGCCCTCAACCTTTACTGCTTCAACCAGACCCTCTTTGTTAGTGAGGATGAGATCCAGCAGTGCACCTCTCCTGGTCGGCTCCTCCACCATCTGCATGAGGAAGTTATCATCAATGCACTGGAGGAACCTCCTGGACTGTGGCTGGCTGGCTGAATGGTCCTTCCAGCAAACATCAGGGAAGTTAAAATCACCCACAACAACCAGGGCCTGTGACTGTGAGGCCACTCTCAGCTGCGCATAGAAGGCCTCATCAACTTCCTCAGTCTGATCTGGTGGCCTGTAATAGACACCTACAACAGTATCACCCCTACCAGCCTGTCCCTTGATCCTGACCCATACACTCTCAACTCGTTCCTCATCTGCTCCTGGGCAGAATTTAGTACATTGCAGTTGCTCTCTCACATAGAGAGCAATTCCACCACCACGCCTGGCTGGCCTGTCTTTCCTGAAAAGGGCATAGCCATCCATGACCACATTCCAGTCATGTGAACTTCTCGCAAGTCTGGGCTATAACTTCTTACAATTACGAGAAACGTACTTCAAAGTAATCTGTCCAAGGCCCTTTATATATTATTATGTTAGTATTATGTCTTTGACCATCCAGATGATCATGTTAATATTGATCTTCCTTTATCATCCAGGTGGCTGGAACCGCACATCTTGCTTTCCTACATTTTACTTTCTAACAGATGGGTTTTTTGAAAAATTGTTTTTTTTTTCAGATAATCAATCACCTGAAACCCATGTATGCAGCATTGGAGCTCCTCAGCTTCAGTGGGTCTGTTTTGGTTATCTTTGTTTAATGGATCGATTAGTTCATGTTTGGATCTAGACTGAAATTCTCATTGCAGTGTGTTTCCCATGCAGTGCTGGCCTGGCATGTTGGCAGTTGTCTCCGACAGTGGAATTAAACTGTCACCTGTTTTGTCCCTTGCAAGGCATGCGGGAATCAGTAGAGTGAATCTGCGTACTGTAGAATTGGGCAGTAAGTGGGATTTGCCAAAATGTCCATGTTAAGTTTTGCAGCAGCACTGAGCCTCTCTGGGCCTGATCCTCCCCCTCTCTACCCTTGTGTGGCCATGTCTGCAGAAGGACAGAGTACACCACCAACTGCAGATTAAGAAAGCAATTGTTGCTGTTATGGTTTGCATCACTTCATCCAGTTACTAGCTGTGACTGGATTGGGCTCATAGCTTTTCACAAGGGCAGAGCTAAATTCGTCTCAGAAATCTTGTGAACTGTCAGCACATGCTACTTTACCTGTATGCAGCCTTTTTCACCAGTTGATTCTTGACCTATCCATTTTTTGTGATTCGTGGCACCCAGTGTAAAATGTCTCATCAGTTTGAACATCGTCAAGATCCTCTTTGAACTTCATGACGTGGTTGTTTTAAAGGCACTATTGTATGCCATGAAGGATTTTGTTCAGATAATTTCTCCCCAGTTTTCTTGGGGAAATTTGACACCAATATTCATGTCTCAGTTACAATGGGTGTTTGAAATTTCATTGGGTGAAACTCAGAGGAATGCCTCGTTATCTTAAGCAGAAGTCAGGACAAAAGGGGAACCCCACCATACAGACAGAAATTGGAGATGGAGAAAAGCACAGATTTCTCACAGAAGTGTTGATTCTGCCCCACTTTTGCTAACAGAAATTTTTCCATTACCTGAGGTGGGATTGAGATTGTCCGTCTCAACCACGCGAACAGCCCATAAATTAAATATTTAAATAATTTAAATATCTAGTTCAGTTTTGAGCCGGTTGTGAACAGCTTCTCACACATATGCAAAATTGGTTTATGGAAAATACTCTGATACCATCTAACACTATGTCAGAGCATATCAGTGGTTTAAAAAAATACTCCTTTTTCAGGAAAGCAAATTAATGAGTTCCTACTCCAGACGTGTTTATCAGATAAGTGCTGCATGATAAGAGTTGCCGCTGTTTTTTGCATGGCAACACAGTGGCCTTGCATTCCCAGATATCCAAATCCAAATGAGATTGCACTGTTTGGCATGGGTCAAATTATTCTCTGAATGCATCTCATATACCTCTGCCTTCCTCACCTCAAATCAAAAATGGTTGTGCAGGGTTAAAGCAAAAGACTACGCTTTCTGAAATATCCTATTTTTACATTGTGACATCTTCGTATGCTACTACCTTTTCAAATGTGAGCAGCTAAAAAGGGCAATGGCTCTGGTTTGCCTCCTTAAACATTGCTAATTCATAGAATCATAGAATGGTTTGGGTTGGAAGGGACCTTAAAGATCATCTAGTTTCAAGCCCCCTGCCATGGGCAGGGACACCTTCCACTAGACCAGATTGCTCAAAGTCCCATCCAACCTGGCCTTGAACACTTCCAGGGATGAGGCATCCACAACTTCTCTGGGCAACCTCTTCTAGTGTCTCACCACCCTCACAGTAAAGAATTTCTTCCTTATATGTAATCTAAATCTACCCTCTTTCAGTTTAAAATTATTACTCCTCATCCTATCACTACACTTCCTGATAAAGCCCCTCCCCATCTTTCCTGTAGGCCCTCTTTAAGCACTGGAAAGCCACTATAAGGTCTCCCCAGAGCCTTCTCTTCTCTATGCTAAACAACCCCAACTCTCTCAGCCTGTCCTCATAGGGGAGGTGCTCCAGCCCTCTGATCATTTTTGTGGTCCTCCTCTGGATCTGCTTGAGCAGGTCCATGTCTTTCTTATGCTGGGGGCCCCAGAGCTGAACACAGGTGGGTCTCATGAGAGTGGAGCAGAGGGGAAGAATCACTTTCCTTGACCTGCAGATCACACTTCTTCTGATGCAGCCCAGGAAACAGTTGCCTTTTTGTACTGCAAGCACACATTGCTGGCTTATGTTCAGTTTTTCATCCACCAATACCCCAAAGTCCTTCTCCTTGGCTACTCTCAATCCATTCTCTGCCCAGCCTGTATTTGTGCTGGAGATTGCCCCAACCCTGTTGAACTTCATGAGATTTGCATGGGCCCACCTCTCAAGCCTGTCAAGGTCCCTCTGGATGGCGTCCCTTCCCTCTACCATGGCGACCATGCCACACTGCTTGATGTCATTGGCAAACTTGCTTAACTTAATCCCATTGTCCATGTTACCAACAAAGATGTTAAACAGCACTGGTCCCAATATCAACCCCTGAGGAATGCCACTTGTCACTGGTCTCTACTTGGACATTGAGACATTGAGACATTGTGACCATCCAGCTAATTCCTTATCTACCAAGTGGTCCATCCATCACATCCATATGTCTCCAATTTAGAGACAAGGGTGTCATGCAGGACAGTGTCAAATGTTTTGCACAAGTCCAGATAGATGATGTCAGTTACTTTTCCCTTATCCACCAATGCTGTAACCCCATCATAGAAGGTCACCAAGTTTGTCAGGCATGATTTGCCCTTAGAGAAGCCATATTGGTTGTCACCAAACACCTCCTTATTTTCCATGTGCTTTACTACAGTTTCCAGGAGGATCTGCTCCATGATCTTTCCTGGCACAGAGGTAAGACTGAGCAGTCTGCAGTTCCCTGGGTCTATCTATCTTCCCTTTTTAAAAATGGGGGTTATGTTTCCCCTTTTCCAGTCAGTGGGAACTTCACCAGACTGCCATGACTTCTCAAATATGATGGATAGTGCCTTAGCAAATTCATCGACCAGTTCCCTCAGGACCCTCGGATGCATCTTATCAGGTCCCATGGACTTGTGCACATTCAGCTTCTCGAGGTTCTCTTAGAGGAGAGAGGAAACAATACAGTGCATTACTACAAAGCAACTTATACTATGCATTTCAGTATGGACATGTACAAGCATGATGAATGATCTGTGGAGATGTGTTGGCCAAGTTCAGTCTTTTGTTTGAATTTTGGATAACTGGATTTAATTTGGATTTTGGAGCCAATGAGGAAAGGTGTGCTGCTGGACCTTGTCCTAACAAACCAAGAAGAATTGACTGAAGATGCCATGGTTGGGGGCAGCCTTGGCTGCAGGGACCAAGAGATGGTGGAGTTCAGGATCCTGTGTGGAGGAAGCAGGACAATAGGTAGGACTAAAACCATGGACTTCAGCAGTGCAAACTTTGACCTCTTCAAGGTCCTGCTTGGAAGAATCCCATGGGTTAGGGCTCTAAAAGGTAGGGGGGTCCAAGAGAGCTGGCTAATATTCAAACATCACTTCCTCCAAGCTCAAGACCAATGCATCCCTAAGAGGAAGAAATCAAGTAAAGAGAGTAAGAGGCCAGCATGGATGAATAAGGAGCTCCTGTCAAAACTCAGGTGGAAGAAGGATGTTTATGTAATGTGAAAAAAGGGACGGACCACCTGAGAGGAATATAAGGAGGCTGTTAGAGTATGCAGGGATGGGGTGAGGAAGGCTAAGCTACACTTGGAAGTAAACTGGGCCAGAGATGTCAAAGACACCAAGAATGGCATCTTCAAGTACACCAGCAGCAAAAGGAAGGTTAGGGAAAATGTAGGTCCACTGCTGAATGAGGAGGGTGCCCTGTTGATGTATGATACAGAGAAGGCAGAGTTACTGAATGCCTTCTTTGCTTCCGTCTTTACTGCTAAGACTGGCCCTCATGTATCCCAGACCATAGAGATAGGAGAGAAAGTCTGGCAAAAATAAGACTTTGCCTTGGTTGAGGAGGATCAGGTTAGAGATCATTTAGACAAACTAGACATCCATGAATCTATGGGCCCCAATGGGATGCACCCACGAGTGCTGAGAGAGTTGGCAGATGTTATTGCTAAGCTGCTCTCCATCATCTTTGAAAGGTCGTGGAGAACAGGAGAGGTGTCTTGAGGACTGGAAGAAAGACAATGTCACTCCAGTCTTCAAAAAGGGCAAGAAGGATGACCCAGGAAAAAACAGGCCAGTCAGCCTCACCTCCATCCCTGGAAAGGTGATGGAACAACTCATTCTGGATATCATCGCCAAGCATGTGAAGGAAAAGTGTGGGAAACTGCAACGAGTCTGTGGAATCCTTGACAGAAAGTATGGGAGTAGAGATCAACCTTGAAGATATTAAGGTTTACCCTTGAGAAGGATGGGAGTAAAGGTGTATCCGGAGATATGGAGTTGTACCCGTGAGAGAGAAGAGATGTACCCGTGAGAGAGAAGGGGATAGAATTGTAGCAATAAATGGTATCTATTACTTTCATCTTGGAAGAACTCGGTCCATGTCGTTTGTCCGTCTCAACCACGACAGAAAAGAAGATTATCAGGAGTAGTTAGCATGGGTTCACCAAAGGGAAATAATGTTTGACCAACCTGATATCCTTCTATGGTGATATGACTGGCTGGGTAGACAAGGAGAGAGCAGTGAATGTTGTCTACCTTGACTTCAGCAAGGCTTTTGACACTGTCTCTCACAAACACCTCATAGGCAAGCTCAGGAAGTGCAAGCTGGATGAATGCTTGGTGAGATGGATCATGAACTGGCTGGACAGTAGAGCTCAGAGGGTTGTGATCAATGATACAGAGTCTAGCTGGAGGCATGTAGCAAGCGGTACTCCCCAGGGGTCAGTGCCAGGTCCAGTCTTGTTTAACCTATTCATCAGTGACCTGGATGGAGAAACTGAGTGTACCCTCATCATGTTTGCTGATGATACAAAACTGGGAGGAGCGGTTAATACAGCAGAAGGCTGTGCTGCCATTCAGTAAGATCTGGACAGGCTGAAGGACTGGGCAGAGAAGAACCTAATGAAATTCAACAATGGCAAGTGTAGGGTCCTGCACCTGGGGAGGAATAACCCCATGGACCAGTACAGGTTAGGGGTTGACCTGATGGAAAGCAGCATTGTGGAAAGGGACCTGGAAGTTCTGGTTGACAATAGGTTGACCATGAGTCAGCAGTGTGCCCTTGTGACCAGGAAGGCCAATGGTATCCTGGGGTGCATTTGGAAAAGTGTGACCTACAGGTCAGGGGAAGTTATCCTCCCCCTTGTTAGGGTTTAAAGCAAGGTGACAATAAACCATGGCTGATGCTCTCTGTTACCCCCTCGCCCTCCCTCCACCCTCTTCTTTAGATCGGGAAGATGATAAGGAAGATAAAGAGGAAGGGAGACTTAGACTTCAAGTTGGAAGGGTTTTAAAGGCTTTACTAATACTACTAATAAATAGAGAAAATATACAAAATATACAAAACCAATCTTGAGTGCCCAACATGGAGTTGATGTCACTCCAGCAACGGTGGAGCTAAGAGCTGACTTGGCTCCAGTAGCTGCAGGGCAGGCTCCAGAAAGTCATGGGCAGAACTTCACAGCAAACTGGAAACTGGATGCAGAGGTTGCAAGGCCTGAGGCCTATAGATCTCAGGCAGACAGACAGGATCCTCTCTAAATGCTGGCCATAGTCCAAGAGGAGCGAGACCCTTGTGATCTCCATCTTATATAGCGTGTATGACGATTATGGGATGGAATACTCAGTTGGTCAGTTTTAGTCACCTGTTAAGTCTGCCCCTCTTTCCAAATATGTCCCATTATCAGTTAACCTTCGTTACCATAGTAATAAATCCTAACATGAGCTTCTTCAGCATTCTGTTGGTCCTCTTATCAGCACCAAGTACAGTGTCTGAGAAAAATATGCAGTTTTTTAGAAGGCACTTAGCTGAACTTAGCTGAAAGGAAAAATCGCTAAAAGAAAACTGGTCTTGTTTTTAACAAAACCAGGACATTCCACCCCTTATTCCATACCATTTAAGTCATACCCAAATCACTACTGCTTTCTGCCTGTCTTCAAATGTATATACATACACATAAATATGTATAACACTAGTTCATGATTGCAGATCTCTTTAATTTCTTTTGCTAGAAGGACCCTCTGGTTGCTTTGATGTAAAAGGACTCTTCTTCCTCCTCTGTCTCTTCTTCTTCATCTTCCTTCACAATGGTTTCCAACTGTGTTTTCTTTTGCTTCCTCCTTGTTGTGTCAACTAATACTGCTGAAGTCTGAATGGCCACATCACATGTTGTGGGGGTTTGAGTGGATGCAGAAACTGATGTTGCAGTTGTAGTGGCTGCAGTATCCAAGTCAGGAACTGGAGTGGCTGCAGAGTCTGTCGAGGGGGGGGTTTCAGTGGCTGAAGTGCTTGTAGCTTTAAGAGCGGCAACTCCTGCCACAGAAGTTAGAATTGCTACAATCCTCCTAAGTAGTTTTATCACCAGCAAAGACTGACACACATTCCAGAGATCCAATAATACCAACAAGTTTCGCTCAAAGGTCCAGGGATATTCAAAATTCCTAAAAGCATCTGTAATTTGCTCTAATGACACAGGCAGAGAATAGTTAAATAGCTCTGCTAAAATCTCACTCCTGAAACTGAGAAAACAGAAGGCACAGGTCTCTTTAATTTCTTTTGCTTCTACTGAAGAATTCAAAAAATGCATACTCCCAAAGTATGATAACAATGAGTATAAATACATCATTGGCTTAATTAGGATTAAATAAATCAGTGCTACACAACCCAGGAACAAAGGTATTATAACAACTTTATCCCTACTTCCAGAGATGACATTTCGCACAAAAACATTAACAAGAAGAATTAACCCCAAAAAAGGCATTATTAAATCCAACCAGATTTGCAGCAATATCCTTTAAATCAAAAATAAACTCAAACTGCAGTCTGCTTTATGACCCGTAAAGCACACAAGATCTATTGTTTCCCAAAGTTTCCTCCCATCAGAAGATTTGAAGTCAGACTGCGCACATCAAAGTCCAATGCTCTCTCACACTACCCGGTAAGCTGTTTACAGTAATTGTCAGATACTGCTCGTAACCCGTCTCACTCAAACCCCATCCCTGCTCCTGTACCAATAAAAGTGTCAGCGTTTCTCATGCAAATCCGAGTCATGGCACCAATAAAACCTATCACAGTTTCTCTCATCTTATCCCCGTACGTTCTCTCCATTCGTATGTTCTCCCTGTACGGCTTCTCTTTTTGCCATACAGGCCACCAAATAAATCTGTGTCGAGGGTTAAGATTGCGGGGTGACAATCAAACCCTGGCAGATGTATTGTTAACCTCTTCTCCTCCCCACTTCTCCTTTTGCCCCTCCCTCTCCCCTCTTCCCACTAAGGACAGGCGATCGGGAGGGAAAGAAGGACAGAGAGAAGAGAGTTGGAAAAATTAAAGATGTTTTGCTAATGCTACTGATAAGAATAGAGAAAATAATACAAAATATACAAAACCAATCTTGTAAGTCTCAGCAACTGCAGAGCCAGCACCCAAAGTCCTGGATTAGACTCTGTAGCCAACCGGAGCTGGATTCAGTCTCTCACTAGGCCTCAGTTCACAGGGAAGACTAGCAAGGTCCTCTCCTAATGTCGGTCATAAGCAGAAGGGAAAAAGGGAAAAAGACAAAAAGGCAAAAAGGAACGAGATCCTTGTGATGTCCCACTTTTATATGAAGTATTCACGTGAATGGAATGTTATATATCGTTGGTCAGTCTCTTGGTCACCAGTTTCTCGTTGCCCCTCTCGCGAGATGTTCATCCGTGCTCATCAGTAAGTTTGCATTCCATTGCTAGGTTTACCAAAACACGTGTCTGGTTCTCCAGGAAAATGTAGCTAATATGAAGGCTTTAGCTGACAGGCAAAATTCACTAAAAGAGAAACTTGTTTTTTAACAAAACCAGGACAATCTGTCAAGGTTTAAAGCAAGGTGACAATAAACCATGGCTGATGCTCTCTGTTACACCCTCGCCCTCCCTCCACCCTCTTCTTTAGATTGGAAAGATGATAAGGAAGATAAGGAGGAAGGAAAAGAGACTTAGACTTCAAGTTGGAAGGGTTTTAAAGGCTTTACTAATGCTACTAATAAATAGAGAAAATATACAAAATATACAAAACCAATCTTGAGTGCCCAACATGGAGTTGGCGTCACTCCAGCGATGGCGGTGGAGCTAGGAGCTGTCTTGGCTCCAGTAGCTGCAAGGCAGGCACCCAGAAGTCATGGGCAGAACTTCACAGCAAACCGGAAACTGGATGCAGAGGTTGCAAGGCCTGAGGTCTACAGATCTCAGGCAGACAGACAGGGTCCTCTCTAAATGCTGGCCATCGTCCAAGAGGAGCGAGACCCTTGTGATCTCCATCTTATATAGCGTGTATGACGATTATGGGATGGAATACTCAGTTGGTCAGTTTTAGTCACCTGTTCTGTTCGCCCCTCCTTTCAAATATGTCCCATTATCAGTTAACCTTGGTTACCATAGTTATAAACCTAAACATTGCGAGGGTGAAAAATCATGGACTCCACACATTCCAATGGGAATTCGAGCGAAGCCACTTTATTACAGAAACAAGCCTCCTTATATATGCAGTTATTTCCTGATCATGCGTCCATGCTCCAAGCATGCATTAAGTGATTGGATATTGTCTATGTTTATGAGCTGTCCACACGCCCGAGTCTCACTGCTGATAGGTCTGTTGATTTACATTGTGTTGCTGCTTTGTAGCTGCTAAACTGTTTTACTTCCACAGCAGACCCCGTTTTCAGCTTTCCAAGGTGGCCTTGAAATTCCTTTGGGCCTGGGTAGTTCAGTAACAAATCTCCATCTAATAGAAACCCATCCACAAAACATGAGCTTCTTCAGCATTCCGTTGGTCCTCTTATCAGCACCAAGTACAGTGTCCAAGAAAAATATGCAGTTATTTAGAAGGCACTTAGCTGAAAGGAAAAATCACTAAAAGAGAACTGATCTTGTTTTTAACAAAACCAGGACATCCTGTACTCTGCCTTGGTGAGGCCACATCTGGAATACTGTGTCCAGTTCTGGGCTCCACAGTTTGAGAAGGACAAGGAATTACTGGACGGAGTCTGGTGGCACGCTACAAAGATGATTAGGGGCCTGGAGCATCTTTCTTATGAGGAGAGACTGAGAGACCTGGGTCTGTTCAGGCTGGAGAAGGCTGAGGGGGGATCTTATCAAAGCTTACAAATATCTCAAGGGTGGATGTCAAGAAGATGGGACCAGACTCTTTTCAATGGTGCCCAACCACTGAATGATAGATGAGGGGCAATGGACACAGACTGAAGCATAGGAGGTTCCAACTAAACATGTGTAGAAACTTCTGTACTTTGAGGTTGACAAAGCACTGGAACAGGCTGCTCAGAGAAGTTGAGAAGTCTCCTTCTCTGGAGACATTCAAAACTCTCCTGGACATATTCCTGTGAGATCTACTATAGGTGAACCTGCTTTAGCAGGTGGGTTGGACTAGATGATCTCCAGAGGTCCCTTCCAACCCTAACCATTCTGTGATTCTGTGATATGAGGTGTGTCACTGTTGAGATGGACAAACGACAGAGACAAAGTTCTTCTTCTGTGCAAACAGCACTCTATTACAGCAAACATTTTCCTATATACTCTTTATCAACATGTGTCTTTTTGCTATTGGTTACAGGCTGCAGTAACAACATATCATTGGTTAATTTTGCTTCTGTCTCCATACCCTCAGTCAGGGGATCTACAGACCCGTTGTAGCCTGTCGCGGTTGAGACGGACAAATGACATGGACCAAGTTCTTCCAAGATGAAAGTAATAGATGCCATTTATTGCTACAAGTGCATTTTTATACAATTCTACCAGTTCATGTGTCTTTTCACTATTGGTTACAAGTTACAGCACTAACATCTCATTGGTTAATTTTACTATCATCCATGTTATTCTTCTATCCCCTTCTCTCTCACGGGTACATCTCTCCTCTCTCACGGGTACAACTCCTTATCTCCGGATACTCCTTTACTCCCATTCTTCTCAAGGGTAAACCTTAATATCTTCAAGGCTGATCTCTACTCCCATACTTTCTGTCAAGGATTCCACAGACCCGTTGCAGTTTCCCACAGTAGCCCCCCACAGAGGTGCAATATAAATGTCCCCTTGGAAAAAAAGAAAGAGTGATATAACAGTAAAGAGAAAAGAGATTGCTTTATGGAGGAGACACGGGGAGATAAGTAATCTTTCTAAACAAACCACAACAATTATACAGCAGTTGAAAGATGTTGAACAGAGGTGGTTAAACGAGATCTTTAGTGACATAATATCATAGAAATAACAGACATATATTATTTATTAAGAGAAGCAGAATCCTGCATCTTGCAGATCTCTGGGGAGTTGTTGGTCATAAGTACAATATTCTCTCCATAGTGATGTTCTGCTTTATTATTAATGGACAATCTAATGAATTAACCATATCTGTAAGTGCAAGCAGCACAACTGGTTTTAGGAAGTTACTTCATTATTTACAGAATCAGAAAAACATGTGGCTGGAAGAAGCCTGGGAGATCATTTGCTTTCCCTGTCTGCCAGAGTGATCTCAACATTTTCAAAGGGTCAAGCTTCTGACCCCTCTCCACCAACGGCAAAAATTTGACTTAAAATTCCTTTTTTACTTTTACCAGTTCTGATTGTTGGCAAAATGCTTTTATTTTTCTCTACCTTGATTAAAAGGCTAACAATAATAATAATAACAACAAAATCAGAAAATTAAGGCAGGTTTGAAGAAGCACAACTAGCAAACCAAAAGCTTGTTATCCTTATAATAAACGATGTCCAGGGCATATTGAGAGCTGTCAGCTCTCGTAGGTGCCTCTTAGTGAGTGAAATTAATTGCGCACTACAGGCTTAACTGCCATGTGGAGGTCAACTGAAAGCTAGGAAAATGCCCAAGGCGCTCTATGCTGCAATGGGACTAGAGGAGAAAACATGTTAAAGAGAGGTTTTTGGAGCAACCTAACAGTGGGCTTTGCATATGACAAAAAGTTTTCATCTACTGACTGGCACTTCCCCTGTCAGTTGGCTGGCTTGCATGTGGGATTTTCTTGTACTAAAGGAAAATTTTGCACATCCACAACTAGCAAGCCACTTGAAAAAGATCTTTTGCTATTCCCCTGGTCCCTGTGAGATTTTTGATCTGCAGCAGCATCTTTGCATGTTTGCAGACTGTGTGGGGTCTTTTAGAGCAGGCTTTGCATTAACATAGTGTGTGAGTGTAGGAGACCCCTATGCATGGGGAGGAGCAGGCACCAACACACAAGGATTTCAGCAGTTCCATGTGACAACTGTGAAAAGCAGTCACTCCTGTCCACTCCTCTGTCCTGAAGTTGCCTTTCCAAGGTGAGTCTCTACCATGCCTGTTGTAGAGTGCTCACTTCTTATGCAGACACAGAACCAGCTGCAGTTTACCTTGTTGCTAAGAGCAAGCAACCTGCAGAAACAGGGCTGGCATTGATTGCTCCAAACGTCGGCTTGGGCAACTGCCTGCAAAAGAATAAGCCTATTTGAAAAGAGATTATTGACTCAGCTGCAGTGTTTGGAAGGTCTTCAGCAGAAGCTGGGCAGCATTTGGCCTTAATGTGGTGTCAAGGTTTGATTGAAGGGCGATGATAAACCTTGGCAGATGCTTTGTTAACCCACTCCCCTCCCCCCCCACCTTTCATCCCCCCTTCCCCACTAAGGAAAGGCAATAGGAGGCCAAAGAGAGGCAAAGAGAGAGAGGACTTTGTCACGGAGGCACCCCGAAGTTAGTTTAAGGGACAACAGGGTCCAAAACAAACTTTTATTCGGTAAAAAAAAGTACAGCAGATTGACCGGTGGAAGATGGGGTTTTAGCACTCCAAAGTGACTTGAATACAGGTTTGGATATCAGTTGAGTAAATTATTAAGGGGCAGCAACTAATACAACAAGCAGTCCACAGTGTGCATGCACGTGGCTTTACCAAAAACAATGCCAGAGCGGTCCCCGAGTCCGGGAAGAGTACACACTTGCCTGAACACGGTGTGGGATTATTTTAAAGGGATACACGTACTTGTATTGAGTACAGAAAGTGTACACTCACGATTCTGTGAGGATTAATGTATAATACACTCGCAATCCTGCGAGGAGAAATACACGTGCAAATATGCACGGAATATTACACGTGCTTATGTGGAAGCACGAGAGGAAAATACACTCGCGATTATGTGAGGAAATAATTTATACACGTGCTCATATTGAGCACGGAAAGTACACGTGCAAATGTGCACGGAAAGTAGATACATTCACAATCTGGCGAGGGTTAATTTTACTCACACACGTGGTGGCAAGGCAAGCGGAGTCTCCGTCCCGGGGTAAAAGGGAGGAAGCGGCTCCTGGCGGCAGCGACTCAGCTCATAACTCCGAGAGGATCGCGCACAAGGGGCGGGCCTCGACAAGAATCCTGTTTTTATAGCCTGATCAGATCTGACTGTAGGCATTCCAGAAGCTTCTCTGCATCCCCACGCTGGCTGTGGGGTGCCCCTGAAGCATTCAAACATCCCACACACTGGCCATGGGCGCCCAGAGGCTCCCTGGCACCTCTGCACTCCCTTCTTCTCTCTCTTAACAACCCTGGCCAGTGGGCTCTGGGATCAAACAAAAGAAGCTGTTAGCCTCAAGCAGCAGAGAGAGAGGGAGATGTGTCTACGCCTTCCATATCAAAGGAAGGGAGGGGGAGAGAGGGGGGTTTGCATTCTGCCACAGACTTGCAAGTTGGAAAAAGTTAAAAATGTTTTATTAATGCTACTAATAAAATAGAGAAAATAATACAAAATATACAAAACCAATCTCGAATTCCCCAGCAAAGCTCAGAACTGCTCCAGTAACTGCAGGGCAGGCACCCGGAAGTCCTGGGCTGGACTCTGCAGCAAACCAGAACTGGATTCAAGGATGCAGGGTCTGTCACTAGGCCTCAGATTTGCAGGGACGGCAGGCAGGGTCCTTCCCAGATGTCGGCCATAGTCGAAGAAGGGCGAGACCCTCGTGATCACCCATTTTTATATGGTGTTATGACGTGGATGAGATGGAATACTTAGTTGGTCAGTTTTAGTCACCTGTTCAGTTCGCTCCTCCTTGCCCCTCTCACTTACGGGACGTGCATCCTTATCCACGACCTTGCATTCCATTGCTATGTCTACCAAAACATGTATCCAACTTTAGAAAAGTGCAGCTACTAAGAAGAATTTAGCTGAAAGGAAAATTCACTAAAAGAGAAACTCGTCTTGTTTTTAACAAAACCAGGACATGTGGTATCCGAAAATCAGCTTACTCCATTGTTTTTCTCTAAGTAAGTGTATCTTTCTCCTTTGTTACCAGGGAAGGACTGGGGGACCTGAATTTCCACTTGTCTAGCACTAGCAGTTCAGCATGGAAATGTGATGATTGCATTTTGCATATTATAAGCTGTTCTGTACCTACCACATTAAGGATGTAACATCAGCACTGTTGTCAGATGGTACATTTTTGGAGGAGACCTTAATTCTCCAGTGCGTCCTCCAAGAGTAAGTTGCTAAATCAATGCAAAACAGGAGTCAGGTTCTGTCATTTAGATTTTTTACACACTTAATGTCAAAAGGAGAAAGGCAAGTAGGTGGTTTTAGCTTGGTTTTGGGGAAGCTGGGTGCAGGCACAAACTGCATCAGCACTGCAAGGAGGAAAAGACTATACTGACAAACTGATTGTGCTGGTTTGACTGAAAGTGACTTAATTTTCTTCATGCAGTTAGAAACCTGTTTTTCATAGCTAGCACAGTCACTGTTTGGATTTAGTTTGAGAACAAGAAGATAACACCTTGGATCAGAGTTAAAGTTTTAAATTGTTGTCTGGGAGCCAAGGCCTTTCTGAGCTCTCTGCCCACAGGTGTGAGGCAGCTAGGAAGTGGGGCATAGGTGGGACAGACCTTGACTGACATCCAGACTGATCAATAAGAATGTTCCATGCTATTAGTATCACGCTTCATATTTAAGGAGAGTTAGGATCTTCTGGCTAAGGTTGTTGGAGTTGGGACAGACAGAGACAGAGACCTGTTCTAGTTCTGCTTGTTTCAGTGGAGTTCTGTTTAGGAGGTCTCTTCCAACCACAACCATTCTGTGATTCTGTGATTCTTTTCAGTTGAGAATCAACTGAAGAAGAAGAAGAATCGACACAAACATTTTTTTTCCTGATTTTAACTTCAAGGCTAATCCATGTAATCATCTCCTGTGATGACCAGGAGAGCTCTGTGGTGGTGATTGTTGTTGTTTTGCTGAACACTTCCCTGAGAAATAAATTTTAGCCAGAGGCAATGTTGTCGCTCTTCTGTCTCATTGCTGTGTATGTAAAGTCTGTGCCCAAGGGCAAATTTTTTCTCCCTGTGTATTTCTCTGTGTCTTTCACGCTGGGCAAAATGTACTAAACAACTCTGACTTTGCTACTGCTATACCCTGACTAGGCAGCTAAAAAGGGGGGGTAGCAATGGCATGGAGGATTTACTTCAGCTGCTTGTGTGCTCACCAGGGAGCTCTCTTGGTCAGTCAGATCAATTGTGTTAGGGAAACCCCTGTAGATTCAATCCCATCCTGGCAAGGCACCATGCAAGCACACAAACAGAAAAGGTTCTTGCCCTGAGGATCTTCAGTTCTGCAGAAGAAAAACAGACAGGAGCTGAAGTGTGCTCAGATAGATGCTGGTTTAAGTGAATTTACCCCAAAGAGTGAGTCTCAGAACGGCAGTCCTACGTGGCGTCAGGTTTGCCAGGCCATACTGGGCTGCTGTGAGGCCACTGCCATCGGAGCACAGGGTGGGAGGTTAAGACAGAGACCTCAAATACAGAAATGCTGCTTCCAGTAGGGCACACAGTTTGATGTCCACCTTACTGTGCTCAAGCTCATCATCTGAGAAGAGGTTCTCCATTAGCAAGGGATGGATGAGAGAGATGAGTTGTGACACTATCCCAAGCCTGCAAGCTCTGCTCCTCTCCAGGGTGTCCCTGGCCCACTGGTCCTGCTGGCCTGGTGATGCCTCTCCATCCTGGCAGAGTTTGGTGTGGGAGGGGGAAAGCTTGTGGGGAGCCCACTTCCTCCTGGCAGCTCATCTGCGGCAAAGTAACCATGCTACAGCCCAGGTCTAGCATGACAAACCCAAGGGACACTGTTGCATTTGCAGGAGGGGACACTGTGGTGCTCGAGGAAAGGAGCCACCAGAGAACCTGCGAGGACTCTTGTCCCAGAAGTAGAAAAAGGTAAATTATTTCACTGATGCACCACCGTGCTTTAGTTTTCCCCAGTTATTATTGGTTAAAGAAATGCCCCAGCTTGCTGAAGTTAAACTGTGTAAGCACTACTCAGCAATAACTAAACCATCTCTGTTATCAACACTTTTCTAGAACATAGTTCCATACTAGCTACTATGAAGAAATTTAACTCTCTGTGGTGCATTGACCTTGGCTGTAAGCCAGGTGCTCACCAAGCCACTCTATCACTCCCCCTCCTCAACTGGACAGGGAAGAGAAAATATGACGAAAGGTTTGTGGGGTGAGATAAGGACAGGGCGATTACTCACCAATTACCATCATGGGCAAAATAAACTAAGCTTGGGGAAATTAGCTTAATTTATTACCAATCAAATTAGAGTAGGGTAGTGAGAAAATAATAAACACATCTTAAAACACCTTCCCCCAACCCCTCCCTTCTCCCTGGGCTAAACTTCACTCCTGATTTCTCTACCTACCCTGAGTGGCACAGTGTGGAGGGGTTGCTGTTAGATGGAGACTTGTTACTGAACCAGCCAGGAATTTCAAGGCCAACTCAAAGGCTGTAAACAGGACCTGCTGTGGGAGAGAAGCAACTCCACAATAACAAGGCCTCAACGTGGTGTAAATCAACGGACCTATCAGCAGTGAGACTTCAGCACGTGGAAAGCTCATGAACATAGATGATATCCAATTAGCGAATGCATGCTTGGAGCGTGGACGCGTGATCAGAGAATAGCTGCATATATAAGGAGGCTTGTTTCTGTAATAAATGGCTCTAGTGTGATTCACACTGAATCGGAGTACAGAGTCCTTTATTCACTCCAACAGCACAGGAGGATGGGGAATGGGGATTGCAGTCAGTTCATCACACATTGTCTCTGCCACTCCTTCCTCCTCACACTCTTTCCCTGCTCCAATGTGGGGTCCCTCCCACAGGAGATAGTCCTCCACAAACTTTCCAATGTGGGTCCTTCCCATGGACTGCAGTTCTTCACAAACTGCTCCAACATGGGTCCTTTCCACAGGGTGCAGTCCTTCAGGAACAGACTGCTTCAGTGTGGGTCCCTCATGAGGTCACAAGTCCTGCCAGCAAACCTTCTCCAGTGTGGGCTCCTCTTTCCACAGGGTCACAGGTCCTGCCAAGAAGCCTGCTCCAGTGTGGGCTTCCCATGGGGTCACAGCCTCCTTCAGGCATCCACCCACTGCAGTGTGGTGTCCTCCACAGGCTGCAGGTGGATATCTGTTCCACCATTAACCTGCATGGGCTGCAGGGGGACAACCTGCTTCACCATGGTCTTCGCTATGGGCTGCAGGCCAATCTCTGCTCCAGTGCATGGAGCACCTTCTCCCCCTCCTTCTTCACTGACCTTGGTGTCAGCATAGTTGTTTCTCTCACATATTCTCACTTGTCTCTTCTGGCTGCTGTTGTGCAGCAGATTTTTTCCCTTTCTTAAATGTTGCTGTTTGCTGTTTGTTGCTGTTTGGCTCAGCTTTAGCCAGCAGCGGGTCCATCATGGAGCTGTCTGGCATTGGCTCTATCAGACTTAGGGGAAGCTTCTAGCAACTTCTAGAACTGAAAGCGGTTTACATCTGCACCCAGTGAAACAACGGGAGCTTGTCATGGTCTTCCATGGGAATAGGGCTAGTAAGACCAGTCCTGGGGCTGCCTGTTGAATGCAAAGGCTTTTCAAGGGCAATAAAGGACCCTAGATATGATAGGATCAGGCCCTACAGCTGTAATAGCAGATGACAAAGTAGAGAAGCTTGCATGGCTAAAAGAAATGAGAGAGCAAAGGGAACTCTATGGCATGATGCCAGTGGTTGTGTAGTTTGAATTAAAGTAGAGGCAGAGGAATGGTGGCTCCCTGGCCACGATGATTAACTGTTCTCTCTGCAGTTGGACTTGGTGGACAAGGCACCCATAGCTTTCTTGTCTGCTGCCCAGAAAAGATTGCAACCCGTGTGTCAGATCTGACTTACTTGTTGGGGACAGCTAATGGGAAAACGTCAAAGGAAGGATGTAGGGGTTGATTGCAGCACATCATATAGTCACCCCAGCCATACAGTCTCCTTGGTCAACCCTACTGCAGTGGGCAAGTTTTGAGTTGCGGATAGGTCCAGCTGGCCCTGGCATTGGGCTGTAAGGTGGAGATGGCAGAGGCACATACGTACAACTGCCGGCACTGCCAGGCAGGACAGGGTATCTTTGTTCCCCATCCATGACCTCCTCAGCCTCACAATGTGGAGGGTTTTCCAGGGAAGGGAAATGGCAAGGTGCTACACATTTAGCCCTCACCAACCTTCCCCTTTGCTCTCTCCAAATCCTGTGCACTGCGTCATTGGGGCAACGTTTGGCTCCTGCAATGAGCATGAGCACATCCATGCAAGTCCAGTGAGTCAAACCCACTATCCATCTTCTTTTGTAACTACCCTGATTTTCTGGATCTCCAGCATGTCCTGAGCAACTGTTTATACACTGCCAGAATTTGGATTGGGAGTGTAAAATCATGGATCCCTTCTATATCTCTGGGCTTCTTTACAAAGTGCAGGGAATCTGCAAAATGAGAACATTAAGCCAGAGGCTTAGTGTGAAAGACAGCTGATATAAAGGATATACACCTGCATCGGGTGGTTCAGCAGCAAATAATGGATTGCCTCTCAGCCCACTGATTATCTGTCACTGGCATGATGCCCAAGAGAGACAAGGAGAATATTTCCTTCTGCACATTCTTGTTTGCCCCTGCAGACTGCAGATAAGGTAAGACGCAAAATAAAAAAAAATATTGCTGTAAAATATTGAAAAAATAATTATGTGAGCCAAAAGTCTAGCTGTCTCTGCTGTAACTCAGCTGAATTCAGTAGAGCTACATGAGGAGAGGGTGGGAGCTGTGAATTCAATCAGTCTGAGAGATCTCTTTGAATCTCTCACATTTTCATCATTGAAAAAAGGAACATCTGGACATATTGTGCAAGGGCCACATTCTGCTTTCAGTTGGGTTGAAGCAAACTCAGAGTTGTTCCAATGGGATAATTCAAGATTTACCCCAGGATAAACAAGAGCAAGAGCTGTCACCATATTTTTGGCTTTACTGGTTTGTTCTCTAACCTTAACTTGTTTTGTGTCCAGCTTGCATTCATTTTCTGAATTTTTCTCTTCCTGAATGAGACACAGGAACAGGAGGGAAAGTCTAAGAAGTCTCCATTTTTTCATTCAAGTGAGTTTTTAATCATTCTTAGCATTCTCCAAACCCCTCTTCCTTTATCACTCTTTCTGAGCATCTTTTCTCCCTTTGGCAACCTGTAAATTACTCCTGATATCTTCGTCCCCCCTACGCTGCTTATTCTTATTTACTTTTCACTTCTGGTAAAGAAGAGTGAATGATGGAGGGTTTTGTTGTTTTTCTTTTCTCACTAGCTCCAAAGGCCTCAGCTGAGAAAACAAAACAATGCAACTCACTCAGGGCCATACTGGGAATTGTACTCTCCACTGTATGCCTTTGACACTCCTTAGACTATGAAGAGTTTAGAGAACAGGAAGAGGCTATCAAATGCAGCAGTCTTGTGCTTGTTTGATTTATCTCTAATTCCTATTCTTATTCTCTGACTATGCCTTCAATTCTGTCTTGTTTGCCCAGAGCCAAATCTGAAGCTATGATTTTTGAGACTAACAAGTGACTTCAGGTGCCCACGTGAGACTTGCATGCAGGGCATGATTTTTGGAGTTTTGTTTCAAACACCTGATGAAATTCAAGCTCCTTCAGCAGGGCACCTCAAACACTTTGCAAAACCAAGGCCTCAGTGTAAACATCCCAAATGGAAGGCACCTAAAAGCCCTATGTGCAGCTTTCTGTCCAGAGATGCTTGGCAGCCAGAGCTGGCCTTGCTCTGTCCCAGGCTTTGCACATGGGTATCACTTTCTATGTTTAGCTGTGACACATGGAAGCTCAGGTCCTGCCTCCACCTGCTTTTCCTTTTTGAACCACTAACACGGGTTCCCTAACACCTTTTCTACTGCACATATTTATTAAGGGGAAAAGGGGGTATTTGCTGCAGAGGTCTGTATAAAAGTATCTGCAAAGAATACAGGCAGCAGCCTTTTCTACCTGCTCACTCTTCTCCTCCAGTTCCCTGGACTGCTTTCCCATAAGCCACCTGGGAGCTTGTAATGTATTCTGCTTGATGCCACTGCAATTCTAAGATAATTTGCTTTGTTTCTGAGTGTGCTGGTTTGACTGAAAATGGGTTAATTTTCTTTGTGCAGTTACAAACCTTTCTTTTTCATAGCTAGCACTGTCATTATTTGGAATTAGTTTGAGAACAAGCAGATAACACCCCAGCACAGAGCTAATATTTTTAATTGCTCTGGTCTGAGAGCCAATGACATTCTGAGTGCTCTGCTCACAGGTGTGAGGAAGGGAGGCAGAGATGGGGCAGAGCTTGACTGACATCCAGACTGACCAGAATACTCCATCCCATTAGCATCATGCTCCATATTTAAGAGTGGGACCTTCCGGCTGGCTCTTCTGCTGGCTTCTCGGGCGTTTTCTCTTGCTCTTCTGCTCTTCTCTTTGCTCTTTTTTTTGTTGGAGCCAGGGGAGTTTTGGTCAGGATGTTTAGTCTGGTCTCTTGCCAATTTGCAGAGGCCTCTGGACTTTTCTGCATTTTTCCTCTCTTCTCCCTCTTTGGGATCAGCTGCTGGGATCAGGCTGTTTCCTAGAACTGGCTGCTCAGCATGTTCGTGAGGAATTACCTTGAGTATCTTTTATTTCTATTATATATATATTTACTAGTACCGTAATAGTATTTTGTTATTTTATTAAACTGTGTTTATCTCAATCCAAGTTTCTCCCTTCCCTTTTGATTCTCTCCCCTGTTGGGGGGGAAGAGGGGGGAGGGGGTGAGTGAGCGGCTCTCGTGGTTGTATTGCTAGCTTGGGTTAAACCACAACACCGAGAAAGAAATGTTCTTGCCCCGGTAGACATGAAAAAACATCTCTATGCAGATGTTTCCTGATACTTCTCTTTGCCAAAACTAGAAGCAGGAGTTGATACTTGAATAGCCTTGGCATAAGGACAGGCTGACACATGTAATGCATATCATTAAAAATAGCAGAAATAAATGGTTGATATTTTGCTTAAATTGAGCTGGCCTTAGTAGCTAATTAATTATCCTCCATAAGTGCTCCAATGACTGTGTTATAGTTGAGCTAACTTTTGTGTACTTTTGTGAACTGTGTCCGGGGTGCTGTATCCAGGGTTCTTCTGTGTTTGGTTTTGTGGATTGTGTCCAGGATGCGGTATCCAAGGTTTTTACCTTATTTTGAAGTTTTGCGGGCTGTATCCAAGTAGATGTGCATTCAAGCATGATTTTATGTAACCATACCCTATTCTTAAGATTGACATAGATTTATGACATATTCTTTAAAACAGGTAACTGAGGAATAACTGATAAACATGTGAATGTTACTTAGCATCGCTTAGACAGACAACTTGTGTTAGAATAGGTGTGGAATATACTAATGGTTGTCAAGAATTGTAATGAATATGTATGTGACCAAATTGTATAAATGTAGTGTAGTTTGAATCAGTTGTTAGAAACCAGCTTTGGGTGCAGACCCCTGGTTTCCCAGCGCTGAAATAAAAGCACCGCATATAACTATGTCCGTGGTTATGTGTCTCGTTTGCTAACAACTGGATGCTCTTGCGTTGCTTATATTCACACAATTATTGCATATTCATTAAAATTTTGGGGAATTTTTAACATACAGTACGTCTATACTAAGAAATAATCGGATAATCATAAGGTTAGTAAGAAGTTAGTTATAATTGAGTAGTTTCTTACTTACAATACATCTATTAATTACTAGTCAAATATAAGCTAAGCACTCCACTTCTAAACAATGTATTACTTAATTTTCTTAGTCACTCACAAAAAGAAGAGGTCTCTTTCACTCAAGGGTACCCAGCAGAAATAATCACTTTCCTGGAGTGGGCAAGGACTCACTCAAGGATATATCCAGGAGGAAATCACTTATGAAGAAGGTGAGGGCACTCAATCCCGGGAAGTGTCCTGAGATGGCACCCCTGATCTAAGGGGAGGGCTCTGGTCACAGACCTGCTTCTCTGAGAAGACCACTCAAAGGGTGGTCGGATCTGGCTGTGGTCACTGCTAGCATGGTCCAGAAGCTTCTCTGGGCCTGAGCACTTCCTTGGCTGAGGACCCTGTGTATTGACTGACAGTCCTGCCCCTTCTGCTCCCCCAGGCAGGGGTGGAGGTGAACATGAGGAGTTATCGTGCCCCAGTGGGGGTGGGGACAGGGATGTGACCAAGGTGCTATGTGAGGACAGGCACAGTGGGGCACTAAAGGTGTTAAAGAGCCATCAACTGCCCTATTGAAAGCTCTGCTCTGGATCTCATCAGGAAGGAGGGTGTGCAACTGCCAGGCATACTTTGCCATTTGAGTTTCTGGGAAGACATGAAAGGGAAGGATGAATCCCACAGGAGAAATAGGGCACAGAGCCCTATCTCTGCTTCCCCCAGATAAACCCTCCCATGCTGGCAGGGCAGGGCACAGCCCTCAGGTCTCAGATCCAACCCATGTGAGAGCATCATCAGCAAATTTGAAGGAGGGAATGATGAATCAAAGAAGATAAGGAGTTTTGTGGAGGTCTGTCACTCTGCAGTTTAGGTCCTAAGGCCTTTCAGCCTAGCTATCAGAACTGTGTAGCCAGTAGCCTACCAGCCAGATGAGTCTGACTTGCCTGAAGCCTGGGATTTGGGTGATGCATAAGAATAAAATGCAGCCTGGATAGTTAACAGTCTCAGTTGAGAGATTTGACACCCAGGCAGGATGGGCTCCTGCAGCAAAAGGTCCAGGGAAAACAGAAACAAACATGCACAACCAAGGATGTTTGAAATGGCAAAAGAAGTCTGAGAGTAAAACCAGAAGATCATCCAAAGTGAGGGATGTCATCTCTTGACTGCTGGCCAAGAATGACTGGTAAGCAATTCATACATGAAGTCCCAGTGCTTTGTATTTTATTTACTGTGCTCTGATTAATAGCACGAGAGGCCCTTGTGCTTCTGAAAAACCACATATTTGATAGGAAACTCTTCCATGGAGAGGATGGAACTGGAGCAGGCATTTAAGTCAGGAGGCAGCAGAGAACCACCCTTCAGGCTCCTCTGTCTCCTCTGCAGCACCCCCATCAGAGGGGCAAAGCTGGGAAGGTGCCTGTCCTGTACAATGTGTGCAGGTCTCACTGCTTCTCAGCCTCCTTCAGACACCCCAGTAGCATGGAGGTTAGAAGTTGTAGCTGGCTTGTGGCTGCTGGGGTAGGGAGGTTTTATAGCAAAATTTATTCATGCCTGAGTTCTATGGTGTTGACAAAAATATGGGCAGTGCAGCACTGCTGATGACGTGCATTGCCTCTTCTCACTGAGAATGCAAATTATTTCAGTTATAGGATCACTTGCCAAATTATAATTTCCATCGTACAAACAGTATGATATGTAAAAAAAGGTGATAGAGATGAAGAATTTAAGCTTGAAGGCCTGATTCTGCTGTGCTGATTTTCAGGGCAGTGTTTATTCTGTTTTCAGTATGGTGGTTTTGGTATTGGCAGGTACTGAGAACCCTGTAAAGATGTTGAAACTTGAATCAAAAAGGAAAACTACTACATGCAAAAGTCAACCTACTGCTGAAGTGTGTGAAGATCACCAGAGCTGATCTGGCTTACTTCTGGCACCAACTACATTTTGGAGAAGGAGGTGTAGCATGTAACATGTTCATGATTGAAAACAAGGAGGCAGGCAGTAAGAATACCAAAAGTAATGACCAAACACAAAGTTGTACAACCCAGTGCTCTGGCAAGGATACTGAATTCCCCATCTACTCATCTAACAAATATTTTTGTCATTGCTTCCCTCAGCTGACAGAGTCTTTTCCAGATGAAGTGTTCATCCTCGCAAGGCTCAATGTTAGGCTTTACTCTTTGACTGTAACAGATCTTCACTTCTCATTTAGCAAGGTTAATGAGCAAGGACCGCCAGTAGTCTGAGGGATCACATCTAGATTGTTGTCCTGGTTTTGTTAAAAACAAGTTTCTCTTCTAGTGAATTTTCCTGTCAGCTAAAGCCTTCATATTAGCTGCATTTTCCTGGAAAACCAGATACATGTTTTGGTAAACATAGCAATGGAATGTGAAGTTATTGATAAGCATGGATGGACATCTCGCGAGAGGGGCAACAAAAATACAGGTGACCAAGAAACTGACCAGCTGAGTATAACATCCCATTCACGTGAGTACTTCATATAAAAGTGGGAGATCACAAGGATCTCGTCCCTTTTCCTTCTTTTCCTTTTGCTTATGGTCGACATTAGGAGAGGACCTTGCTAGTCGTCCCTGCGACCTGAGGCCTAGGGAGAGACTGAATCCAGCTTCGGTTGGCTGCAGAGTCCAATCCAGGACTTTGGGTGCCGACTCTGCAGTTGCTGGGACTTTCAAGATTGGTTTTGTATTTTTTTTTGCATTATTTTCTCTATTCTTATTAGTAGCATTAGTAAAACATTTTTAATTCTTCAAACTCTCTTCTCTCTGTCCTTCTTTTTCTCCCGATTGCCTATCTTTAGTGAGAAGGGGGGAGAGGGAGGGGCTGAAGGGGGAAGGGGAGGGAAGAGGGAGTTAACAATACATCTGACATGGTTTTATTGTCACCCTGCAATCAAAACCCTCGACAGATAATTGGTACCCAACGTGGGGCTGAGAAAGGGTTAAAATTTGGCACTAAAAAGGGTTAAAGTTGGAGATATTCTGCTTTTGTACTGCTCTGACGTACCGTTCAATTTTCTTGGCACGGTGCCAACTCATAGAGTTGTGATATTCGCGAGTCTTTTTGCTTCGGACATAATCTAGTGGTATTAAGGCAGAGTGAATTACATTGGTTTAAAAATGTTGTGGCATAAGTTGTATCAGTTATTTTCTACATTGTGCTCGGTGATCCCTTACCTGGGTTGGGCATTCTTTCTGAATCGAAGTATTCATTATATAACAGCAAGTAACTGGACGATGGTTATGATGATACTGTGTGGTTTGGCACTGGTTTATTTCATTATACTACAGCCGCTAATGAATTTCTACTCGTTTCTGCTATACCTTGAAAAACCTCTGGGAGAGATAAAAGACCAATACGGCTATATGTTTGCTAATTGGTCGAGTGAATCTTTAGAAAGGCTGACTAACAATACTTTTGCTTTCTCGCTAGGACAGGTTACAAATGTTTTAGAGAGCTTTGAATAACCTTCGAGCTTTGATAGAACTATGATGGTGCTATTTGGTTTGCTGAACGTGTGTCAGTTTGTGTTACTGTTAAGAGAAATGAGGTTAAATAGGAGGTTTGCGTCTCTTTTTAGTCCTGAGACTTGCGGTGTGTCTTTGGAAGCTTTAGCAAAAAGCACTCCTAACCGCCTGAGAAACAGCAAAACAGTGAAAGCTGCTGCTGCAGCCACTGCCCCCCGCATCGCAGACACCGCTGCTTCGCAGGCCCAAGCTACAGCTCCCCCGCAGAGCTCGACTGCCAAGGTTGCAGCAGATAATGTTACTTCTCCAGCCAAAGGCTAACAAGGCAGCCCTTCCTTCCTCACACACTGGGCACTGCTGCTGCTGTAACCATAACAATCACTATGATTATGCCCGTGCCAGTGACAGTCATTCATACTCCGGAAATGAATCAAATGATGGTGAGCCCATAGCAGCATCAGTTGCTGGTTGTAAGAAAGTCACTAGAAAGATTATTCGTGCAGCAGGTGATGGCACAGGAGCCACAGGGCCAACATCAACCCAAGGAGCATCATCAGTGCAGGGAGGAGATGAAGTGACCACCACTCGGTCCTTTTCTCCAGGTGAGCTGAGAGATCTGTGAAAAGACTTCAGTCGTCATGAATATTGTAACCTGGCTGCTCCGATGCTGGGACAATGGGGCAGAAACAATCGAATTGGAAGGTGGTGAAGCCAGGCAGCTGGGATCTCTGTCAAAAGATTCCACCATTGATAGGGCAATTTCAAGAGAGCCTAACGCCACTACGCTCTGGACCTGACTCCTGACAGCTATGAGAGCAAGATTTCCCTACAAGGAAGATTGTATATGCACATTAGGGAAACGGAATACTATGGAGAGAGGTATCCAGTTCCTGAGAGAATGAGCTGTGCAAGAGATCATCTATTTTGGGCTAAACAGCCAAGAGGGGATGGACCCAGATAGAATCAATTGTACACGACCTCTGTGGCGCAGATTTGTACAAAGTGCACCGCCTTCATATGCTAAGTCATTAGCAGCAATGGTCTGGTCAGCTGGAGGTGTACAAAATATTACTCAGCTCCAGAACTTTGAGGACAGCCTTGCTGGTTCTCTATGGGCTTGTGTCTCTGCTGTGGAGAAACTGTGTGAAAAATCTGATGACCGGTTTGAAAAACTGTTGCAAGAAATCAAAGAACTCAGAGAAGACACGTACCATTCACGACCTGTACGAACCTACGTTTCAGCTATTAGGAGAAGGCGTTTCCAATCTCGAGAGAGAGGACAGAGGCAGCCCACAAAAAGAGGTTCACTGTGGTTCTTCCTACATGAGCAGGGAGAAAACATGAAGAGATGGCATGGAAGATCTACCTCAGAACGTCAAGAATGAGTACGTGAGATAAAAGGAAAAACTCCTAGGAAAATGGCTGCTCCAGTGCAGCGATTAGAAACGACTCATACCAGGGCGCAGACAGAAATTCATGCAGAGGCAGAGATCTTGTTCAGGAAGGAGTGCAGAGCCTGGCCAAGCCGAGAGCTGACCTAGACCTAGACTGCCTTCTTTATTCACCATTGACAATTTATAGGATTTACAGGTACAGGCCTGGATAAGATGTTTACAAAAAGGTGCTTTTCCACTAATTGGTATTAAGAACACACTAAACTCATGTGATGTTTGTCTCACTTGTTTTTCCACTCATTCACAGACCAGGCCCAAGGACGTTCACACATCCCATGCACTTGGGGGCGCTTATCGGGCCCGAGATACCATTCTCACGAGTCTGGGCTATTACTTTTTACAATTACGAGAAACGTACTTCAAAGTAATCTGTCCAAAGCCTTTATATATTATTATGTTAGTATTATGTCTTTGACCGTCCAGATGGTCATGTTAGTATTGATCTTCCTTTAACATCCAGGTGGCTGGAAACGCACATCTTGCTTTCCCACATCTTACTTTCCAGCACTCCAGTTTACAAAAGGGGCAGAAGACATTCTGTTGCTCTTGAAGGAACCTCTAATTTACACCCAGAGACTGTGCAAAACAGAAATTAGAGGGGCCCTGCCTCCA
The DNA here is from genome assembly GCF_037038585.1 of Patagioenas fasciata. Classification (NCBI taxonomy): domain Eukaryota; kingdom Metazoa; phylum Chordata; class Aves; order Columbiformes; family Columbidae; genus Patagioenas; species Patagioenas fasciata. Next base: position 50,416,840 of record NC_092559.1, read on the forward strand.
ACCAGGTGGAGGAAAGGGATAACAGAGTTTATCGGACTGTACAAATACGATGGCCTGGTACAACACACCCCCAGGAGTACAAAACTTTAGTGGACACTGGTGCACAGTACACAATAATTCCTTCTAACTATAAAGGAACGCAATCCATCAATATCGTTGGAGTGACTGGGGGATCCCAGGAACTGACTGTTGTAGAGGCTGAAATGAGTCTTACTGGAAAAAACTGGCAAAAGCATTCCATTGTGACTGGTCCAGACGCTCCGTGCATCCTTGGCATAGACTACCTCAGGAGAGGGTATTTTAAGGACCCAAAAGGGTGTAGGTGGGCATTTGGTATAGCAGTTGTGGACACTGAGAAAATTGAACAGCTGTCTGATTTGCCTGGTCTTTCAGAGGACCCTTCTGTTGTAGGCCTGCTGATGGTTGATGATCAGCAGGTGCCAATTGCTACCACGACGGTGCATCACCGGCAATATCGCACCAATCAAGACTCTTTGATTCCTATCCAGAAGTTGATCCGTCAATTGGAAAGCCAGGGTGTGATCAGTAAGACTCGCTCACCTTTTAACAGCCCAATCTGGCCAGTGCATAAGTCTAGTGATGAGTGGAGACTAACTGTAGACTATCGTGGCCTGAATGAAGAAACGCCACCATTGAGTGCTGCTGTGCCTGACATGCTAGAACTGCAATTTGAACTGGAGTCAAAGGCAGCTAAGTGGTATGCTACAACTGACATTGCTAATGCATTTTTCTCTATTCCTTAAGCAGTAGAATGCAGGCTGCAGTTTGCTTTCACCTGGAGGGGCATCCAGTACATGTGGAATCGCTTGCCCAAGGGGTGGAAACACAGTCCTACCATCTGCCGTGTACTGATCTAGACCACGCTGGAACAAGGTAAAGCTCTGAAACACTTGCAATATATTGATGATATCATTGTATAGGGCGACACAGCGAAAGAAGTCTTTGAGAAAGGTGAGAGAATAATTCAGATTCTTTTGGATGCCGGTTTTGCCATAAAACGAAGCAAGGTCAAGGGACCTGCACGAGAGATCCAGTTTTTAGGAATAAAATGGCAAGATGGCCATCGTCAGATCCCAATGGATGTGATCGAGAAAATTGCAGCTATGTTTCCACTTACTGATAAAAAGGAGACACAGACTTTATTGGGCATTGTAGGTTTTTGGAGAATGCATATTCCTGACTACAGCCATATTGTGAGCCCTCTCTATCGAGTGACTTGGAAAAAGAACCATTTTGAGTGGGGTGTCACGGAGGCACCCCAAGGTTAGTTCAAGGGACAACAGAATCCAAAACAACTTTTATTAAACACATGAGAAACAGGGTCTTAGCACTCCAAAAGTGACTTAAATACAGGTTCGGATATCAGTTGAGGAAAATTATTAAGGGGCAGCAACTAATACAACAGGCGGCCACAGAGTGCATGCACATGGCTTCACCAAAACAATGCCAGAACCGTTCCTGAGTCCCGGAGGAGTACACACTTGTCTAAACACGATGCGGGATTATTTTAAAGAGATACATGTACTCGTAGTGAGTATGGAAAGTTAGTACACTCGTGATTCTGCGAGGGTAAATTTATAATACACTCGTAATCCTGCGAGGGTTAATTTACTTACACATGCAAATGTGCACGGAATATTACACGTGCTTATGTGGAAGCACGGGAGGAAAATACACTCGCGATTGTACGAGGAAATAATTTATACACGTGCTTGTATTGAGCATGGAAAGTTACACGTGCAGATGTGCACGGAAAGTACACGTGCTTGTATTAAGCATGGAATGTACGCGTGCAAATGTGCACGTAAAGTTACACGTGCTTATGTGGAAGCACGGGAGGAAAATACACCCGCGATTATGCGAGGATTAATTTTACATGTGCTCATATTGAGCACGGAAAGTTACACGTGCATATGTGCACGGAAAGTATAAATATACTCGCAATCCTGTGAGAAGTTTTACTCACACACGTGGCAGCAAGGCAAACGGAGTCTCCCTCCTGGGGAGGGGTCTCTCGGCGACAGCATCTTGCTCGTGCTCCGAGAGACCCGCGACAATGAGCGGAGTCTCGACGAGAGTCACTTTTTTTTTTATAGGCTGATCAGATCTGACTGTAAGCATTCCAGAAGCTTCTCTGCACCCCCACACTGGCTGCGGGGTGCCCCTGAAGCCTCCAAACATCCCCCACACTGGCTGCAGGTGCCCAGTGGCTCACTGGCGCCTCGGCACTCCCTTCTCCTAATGGCACTAGCCAGGGTGCTCTGGGACCAAACAAAAGAAGCTGTTAGCCTCAAACAGCAGAGAGAGAGGGAGATGTGCCTACTCCTTCCATACTGAAGGAGGGAGGGGGAGAGAGGGGGGTTTGCATCCTGCCACATGGGGCCCTGAACAACGACAAGCCTTTGAACAAATGAAGCGTGAGATAACTCATGCAGTGAACCTTGGGCCAGTTTGGACTGGACTAGATGTTAAAAATGTGCTTTACACCGCAGCCAAGGATAATGGACTTACCTGGACCCTCTGGCAGAAAGCACCAGGAGAAACCTGAGGTGAACCCTTAGGTTTTTGGGAGTCAAGGATACAAAGGATCCGAGGCCAACTATACTCCAACTGAAAAAGAGATACTAGCAGCATATGAAGGATTCCGAGCTGCTTTAGAACTGATTGGTACTGAAGCACAGCTTCTCCTAGCACCTCGATTGCTGGTGCTGAACTGGATGTTCAAAGGGAAGGTTCCCTCTACACATCATGCAACTGATGCTACATGGACTAAGTGAATTGTATTGACCACGCAACAAGCTCAAACTGGGTGTCCCAATCACCCAGGGATCTTAGAAGTGATTACAGACTGGCCAGAAAGTAAAGACTTCGGGATGTCTCCAGATGAGGAGGAAGTAACACGTGCTGAAGAAGCACCACCGTACAATACACTTTCAGAGACTCAAAAGCAGTATGCACTCTTCACAGACAGATCCTGCCGTCTTGCAGGAAAACATCGAAGGTGGAAAGCTGCTGTGTGGAGTCCCACACGAAGAGTTACAGAAACCACTGAAGGACAAGGAGAATCTAGTCAGTTTGCAGAAGTGAAAGCCATCCAGCTGACTTTGGACATTGCTGAACGAGAGAAGTGGCAAATACTTTATCTCTATACTGACTCAGGGATGGTAGCAAATGCCTTGTGGGAGTGGCTACAGCAGTGGAAGAAAAGCAACTGACAAGGCAGAGGTAAACCCATTTGGGCTGCCACACTGTGGCAAGACATGGCTGCTTGGCTAGAAAGACTGCCTGTAAAAGTTCATCATGTAGACGCTCATGTGCCTAAAAGTCGAGCTACGAAGAACATCAAAACAACCAGCAATCGGATCAGGCTGCTAAGATTAAAGTAGCTGAGGTGGACTTGGACTGGCAACATAAAGGTGAACTTTTCCTAACTCGATGAGCCCATGATGCTTCAGGGCATCAAGGTAGAGATGCAACATATAAATGGGCTTGCGATCGAGGGGTGGACTTAACTATGGACACTATTTCACGGGTTATTTATGAATGTGAAATTTGCACCAAAATCAAACAAGCGAAACGGTTAAAGCCTGTATGCATGGGGGATGCTGTTTAAAGTATAAATATGGATAGGTTTGGCAGATTTACTATATTATACTTCCACAAACTCGTCAAGATAAGCATTATGTACTTACAATGGTGGAAGCAACCACTGGGTGGTTGGAAACATATGCCGTACCTCATGCTACAAACCCAGAATACTAGCTTGGGCCTTGAAAAGCAAGTCCTTTGGTGACATGGTATGCCAGAAAGAATTGAATCAGACAACGGCACTCATTTCAAAAACAGTATTATAGACAATTGGGCCAAAGAACATGGTATTGAGTGGGTCTATCATATTCCATATCATGCACCAGCCTCTGGGAAAATTGAAAGGTACAATGGTTTGTTAAAAACTACACTAAAGGCATTGGGTGGTGGAACCTTTAAAAACTGGGATTCACATTTAGCAAAAGCCACTTGGTTGGTCACCACTAGAGGATCAACCAATCGAGCTGGGCCTGCCCAAGCAGAAATTCTTCGTACTGTAGAAGGAGATAAAGTCCCTGTAGTACACATGAAAAATATGTTAGGAAAGGCAGTCTGGGTTACTCCTGCCTCAGGCAAAGGCAAGCCCATTCGTGGGATTGTTTTTGCCCAGGGACTTGGCAGCACCTGGTAGGTGATGCTGAAGGATGGAGAAGTCCGGTGTGTACCTCAAGGGGATTTGATTTTAGGTGAAAATATTCAATAGTGAACTGCATGATGTGAATTGCCATACTAACAGTGTTTAATAAGTGTCATTCAGATCAAGACAGTGATGATGAAACCAGAGCTAGGTTCTTCGAGTGGTGCCTGACAACTTCTTTGAAATTGATGTCTTTAACCCTCAAACAGTGGTCATGAGATGCACTAGATGTACCATTTTTCCTGCCCTGGGACACTGTTGAGATAAATGAACTTAATGAACTTCTGAAAAGAATGGTCCATGGACTAAGAGAATGATGAATTACACCTGTGTATATATGTACATATGTGTGTGTGTATATATATATATATGTAGTAGTAGTAGTAGTGATTAATTTGATTGTATTGATAAGGTCTAAGTATGCCGTGAATGGTATAAGGGGTGGAATGTACTGGTTTTCTTAAAAGCAACTTTCTATTTTAGTGAATTTTCCTGTCAGCTAAAATCTTCTTAGTAACTGCACTTTTCTGAAAGCTAGATACATGTTTTGGTAGACATAGCATTGGAATGCAAGGTCGCTGATAAGGATGCATGTCCCGCGAGAGGGGCGAACTGAAAGAGGGGACTGAAACTGATTAACTGAGTATTCCATCCCATTCACGTGATACATCATATCAAAGTGTGAGATCATGTGGATCTCGTCCCTTCTCCCTATGGTTGACATTAGGAGAGGACCTTGCGAGTTTTCCGTGCAAACTGAGGCCTAGTGACAGACTGAATCCAATTCCAGTTTGCTGCAGAGTCCAATCCAGGACTTCTGGGTGCAGGTTCTGCTGCTGCTGGAGCAGTGCTAATCTTTGCCAGGATTTTCAAGATTGGTTTTGTACATTTTGTATTATGTTCTCTATTTTATGAGTAGCATTAGTAAAACATCTTTAATATTTTCCAACTCTCTTCTCTCTGCCCTTCTTTTCCTTCCAATTGCCTGTATTTAGTGGGGAGGGGGGGTAAAAGGGGGGATGGGGAGAAGAGGGGGTTAATTAAACATCTGCCACTGTTTGTTGTCACCCTGCAATCAAACCGTGACAAGTAGTAACATATCATTGGCTAATTTTGCTATCATCAGTGCTACTCTTTTACTCTTTTCTTTCTCATGGGTACACCTTAGTATCTTCAAGGTCAGTCTCTGTTCCCATACCCTCTGTCAGGGAATCCATGGACCCTCCGTAGTCCCCCACAGAAAAGGACCTGGGGGTGTTGGTCAACAGCAAGCTGAATATGAGCCGGCAGTGTGCCTAGGTGGCCAAAAAGTCCAATAGCATCTTGGCTTGTATCAGAAATAGTGTGGCCAGCAGGACTAGGGAAGTGATCAAGTCCAATCGTTAACCTAACACTATCAAGTGCACCACTAAATCATGTCCCTAAGTGCCACATCTATATGTCTTTTAAATACTTCCAGGGACAGTAACTCAACCACTTCCCCAGGCAGCCTGTTCCATTGATTGAAAACCCTTGCAATGAAGAAATTTTTCCTAATATCCAATCTAAACTTCCCCTAGTGCAACTTGTTACCATGCAGTGCTTCAGTGACCAGAAGCTGCACTTAAACAAATTATTGAAAGATGAATGTAATTACCCAAGGCTTGGACTTTCATAGACAAAGCATGTAACTTATCTGTGGCTGCATCCTCCTGGCTGGCTCTGAAAGAAGTTTGTCCTGGTATTGGTTGGGATAGAGTTAATTTTCTTCCTAGTAGCTAGTATAGTGCTGTGTTTTATATTTGGAATGAGAATAATTTTGATAAGACACTGATGTTTTAGTTGTTGATAAACAGAATTTATATTTTTGTTTGTTTGGTTGGGTTTTTTTTAATAGAATCATAGAATGTCATGAGGTGGTAGGGACCCATAAAGGTCATCGAGTCCAACTCCTGTCCCTGCATAGGACAAACCCAAAATTTACACCATATGTCTGAGGGCATTGTCCAATTGCTTCTTCAATATTGTCAGGCTTGGTGCCATGACTACCTCCATGGGGAGCCTGGTCCAGTTCTCCACCACCCTCCTAATATCCAAGCTAAACCTGCCCTGGCACATCTGCCTGCCATTCCTTCAGGTCCTATCATTGATTGCCAGAGAGAAGAGATCAGTACCTGTCCCTCCTCCTCCCCTTGTGAGGAAGCTGTAGACCACAATGAGGTCTCCCCTCAGTCTTCTCTGCCCAAAGGAGCCTGGCTCCCTTGGCTGCCAAGACACACTGTTGGCTCATGTTCAACTTGCCATCAACCAGAACCCCAGATCCCTCTCCGCGAAGCTGCTCTCCAGCATCTCATTCCTCATACATTACAGTATAACATCTCAGAGACATGCAGAAGATGTAATTTAGACTTTTTCTCACATGGAAGGACCCTGGGGCAAGAAAAGGCAGAAAAGTTTGTTGTTTAGATTCTTTTTCTTTCCCTTCAATAAGAGATCTTTTATTTTCAGTGTAACTGAGCCTGCCTTCTAGATCACCAAAATTGTGTTGTAAAAGTGAGGCGTGGCAATGACCTTACAATGGCTGAAATTGTAAAGAAGGTATGTAATTACAGTCCTGGACACACAGGGGATAACTCCGCCCAAGACGTGTGTTAATTTTCAGTAGCTGTGAGCTTGGTTAAATGCAGTAAAGTGTTACATATTCATGAAAGTTCTAGGAACGCCTATACATATTCATAACCTGTCCCCAAGAAGGCAGTTCTTATTACAATGAGTTCTGGGAGACCATTTCCATAGTCTCCACCTCCGGCTCCCCCTGGTTGCAGCTGCGCAGTGATCGTGAATCTGGGTCCTCTTCTCTGTACACCGTCACCTTTGTTCCAGTGTGATGAGTTGGTTAGGACTCAGACTGCTGAGTTGGTTAAAACTGGCGTATCTCCTGTCCTGTGCCCAAGTTTCTATTATCTTGTTCACCCAAGGATGCACCCAAGGTTTTTTATCTTTGCAAGGCATCAGCGAACTCCTGTTTCTCTTACAATAAGTTACACAAAGCTAGGCAAGGCTAGGCAATAGTGATGTGGGTTAAGGGTTAGCTTTCTAAGTGTTAGCTCTTTAAGTCAAGTGTTAGTCCTTTAACTGTTATTTAGTTAATTGTTAATTCCCTGTATCAAAAGGATAACAAATTACACAACCTGATTCAACCTGAATCTAATGTTCAAGGAAAGAATTACTCTGAAATGAGTAAAGACAGAAAAACTTAAGCCTATATCACTGGACAATTGGGAGCTGATGGTCCTCTCATGAAAAACCATTAATGACAAAAAATTTACAGATTTCTTTATTGCTCACATACAGTTATTATGTGTCCAAATGCTAGGTTACAGAATATCTAAACAGAAACTACTATTAAAACAGCTGGCAACATTCCATTACATTCTGAGTTCATGGCCTTCTTTTACTGTGTGATCAGCTTTGCAAGCCAAAGTAACGTACAGCAATTCGTTCAAGGAGTAGTTATATCTCTTACTAAGATAATATTAACCAAAATATAAATACAGAAGGGATCAGATTGAAACTAACATTGAGAAACTAAACTTCAGAAAGGTAAGAGAATTAGTCAAAAAAGTCTTCATATCAAGATTTGGGGAATTAAATTCTTTAAGCCTTGGCTGGTGGAATTCTTATTTCTCCCACGTGTAATGGGTTTTAAAGATTGAGAGCTACTGTGAAAAAAAAAAGGCATTGCAATAAGAGCAGATGTAATAAATTAACAACTCAATGAAAAACATAATCAAGATCAGTCAGTACTAATCTGAGAATACTCAAGGAGTGTAGGAATAAAGTAATTTAGCTGGCAATAAAGAAAAGAAATTATAATTTTTATTAGGGTTCAGAGATGTAATGATTTTAAAACTAGAGACCTCTTGATAAACTAGTCTGATCGCTGCAAAGCAGAAGTTAAAGATTTTTGTGTAATGTTTGTTATGTCACATTTGTGTGAGACATAGTGTATTTATTCAGAATGCAGTGGTCAGCATTCAAACATATTGTATGTAACGTAGTATTGTATGCAAGTAGACTTAAAAAATAAAAATGTGGGAATGGTACTAAAGAAATTGCTGCTATTCTGGTCCTTCAGTCACAATGAAGGCAAGGCATACAAAATACCATAATAAAGTGATGCAGGTGATAATGGAAAACTTAGTTCAAGTGAATGGATATAAATGTAAAACAAGGTATTTTTTACACAATAGAAGTTGCTTCCACACAATATCCCAAAAGTCAAAAGCTTAAAGGATTTAAAAGCATTAAAGGCACTCCTCTGGTTAGTGAAAATACCATCAATTACATAATATTACGTTGGTACAAAAGTAATTGTGATTTTGGACTGTGAATTTTAAATCATTATAACCAGGCTCAAACACATCTTTATTAATCAAAATAGGAACCATTACAATCAACACATTTTTGCCAACAGTAAATGTTTGTTTATTCCCGTAGCACAAAAATCCATGCTTCGGGATTCGATGAACTCTTGGAAAGCATTTTCTGCATCCTGCTGGTTGTGGAAGCATTTTCCCTGCAAAAAGTTGCCAAGATGCTTGAAGAAGTGGTAGTCAGTTGGTGAGAGGTCAGGTGAATATGGCGGATGAAGCAAAGCTTTGTAGCCCAATTAATTCAAATTTTGAAGCATTGGTCATGTGACATGTGGCCAGGTGTTATCATGGAAAAGAATTGGACCCTTTCTGTTGACCAGTGCCGGCTGCAGGTGCAGTTTTCAGTGTATCTCATCAATATGCTGAGCATGCTTCTCAGATGTAATAGTTTCACTGGGATTCAGAAAGCTGTAGTGGATCAGACCAGCAGCAGACCACCAAACAGTGACCATGACCATTTTTGGTGCAAGTTTGGCTTTGGAGTGTGCTTTGGAGGTTCTTCTTGGTCCAACCACTGAGCTGGTTATCACTGGTTGTCATAGAAAATCCACTTTTCGGCGCACGTCACAATCCGATCGAGAAATGGTTCATTGTTGTTGCGTAGAATAAGAGAAGATGACACTTCAAAAGGATGATATTTTTGATTTTCAGTCAGTTTATGAAGCACTCACTTATCAAGCATTTTCACCTTTCCAATTTGTTTCCTATGCCAAACGACCATAGAACGGTCGTGGAGTTCTTCGGCAACTTCTTGTGGAGTTGTAAGAGGATCAGCTTCGATGATTACTCTCAATTGGCTGTTGTCCACTTCTGATGGCTGGCCACTATGCTCCTCATCTTCAGGGCTCTCGTCTCCTTTGCAAAACTTCTTGAACTGCCACTGCACTGTACGTTAGTTAGGAGTTCCTGGGTCAAATGCATTGTTGATGTTGCAAGTTGTCTCCGCTGCTTTATGACCCATTTTGAACTCAAATAAGAAAATCGCTCGAATTTGCTTTTTGTAATTTTTTGCAATTCCTTTTGCACCAGCCTAACAGATCATAAAATTTACTCAGTAAATACATTAGCAGTGTAAGCACTTTGATTCAAAAGGGAGTAAGGAAGCACTTGGAATAGAAATATACCTGTGGCAGATTGTTAGATAATTTTCTTCTTTTTGGTTTCTTGTATGTTCTTCTGCATTCTCTATCAGTCTCAACTAGATCTGGATTAAAGGCATAGCCAGAGTCCGAGTCAGTAATTACTATGTTCATAATGAGAAAAAAGTCTTATACTAATTTCAAATTTGACAATCTAATGTAGAAAGAAGGTATAGCAACTTGTAAATGCAAAATTTTTATGATGCATATACATAGCTTTGTGAATTTAACTTCTGCAGTCATGAGGCAATAATGATACTCTTTGAGGTTTGGGTCCTGAGCCGAAACCTCTCTGAAATTCATATATTCTCAGATGACTGGGTTTTTTTATCCCTTATTTGTTCATGCTACTTTTTGCATCTTGATATAGAGTCACAGAACAATCAGTTATTTTGAACTTGATTAAGAAAATTGCTCATATTTGCTTTTTGTCTAACATCATTTCCATGATCTAAAATAAATATAAAATAAGCAGCAAGTAATAAGTCAGTAGCATAAACAACATAAAGTGAGAAAAGTGCATTAAAATTATGTATAACCACATTTTAGAATGCATTCCAATATCAAATGACCAATTTGAAGTTTCATAATGAGTATTTCAAACCAACAATTATTGAGGGTTTTGATTGGGGGTGACAATAAAACCCTGGCAGATGTATTGTTAACCCCCTCTACCCCCTCTTCCCCCTTCAGCCCCTCCCTCTCTCCCCTTCCCACTAAGGACAGGTGATCGGGACAGAAAGAAGGACAGAGAGAAGAGAGTTAGAAGAATTAAAAATGTTTTACTAATGCTACTAATAAGAATAGAGAAAATAATGCAAAATATACAAAACCAATCCTGAAAGTCCCAGCAACTGCAGAGACGGCACCTGAAATCCTGGATTGGACTCTGCAGCCAACCGAAGCTGGATTCAGTCTCTCCCTAGGCCTCAGTTCGCCGGGACGACTAGCAAGGTCCTCTCCTAATGTCGGCCATAAGCAAAAGGAAAAGAAGGAAAAGGGAAGAGATCCTTGTGATCTCCCACTTTTATATGAAGTATTCACGTGAATGGGATGTTATACTCAGCTGGTCAGTTTCTTGGTCACCTGTTTTCTCGTTGCCCCTCTCGCAAGAGGTGCATCCATGCTTATCAATAACTTCGCATTCCATTGCTATATTAACCAAAACATGTATCTGGTTCTCCAAGAAAATGGAGCTAATATGAAGGCTTTAGATGACAGGCAAATTCACTAAAAGAGAAACTTGTTTTTTTAGCAAAACCAGGACATTCCACCCCTTATAATATGCCATTCACGGTCTACTTAAACCTTATCAATAATATCTATCAATAAAATATAATTAATCACTACTACTATATATATATATATATACATATGTACATATATACACAGGAGTAATTCATCTTAATCAGTAGACCATCCATTAAAAAACTTAATTAAGTTCATTTTGTCACAACAGTCACCCAGGGCAGGAAAAATGGTACAAGTGCATCTCATGACCACTGTTTGTGAGTTAAAGACATCAACTTCAAAGAAGTTGTCAGGCACCACTCGAAGAACCTAACTCTGGTTTCATCACCACTGTCTTGATCTGAATGACACTTATTAAACACTGTTAGTATAGCAATTCACACCATGCAGTTCAGTATTGAATATTTTCACCTAAAATCAAATCCCCTTGAGGTACACACCGGACTTCTCCATCCTTCAGCATCATCTACCAGGTGCTGCCAGGTCCCTGGGCAAAAACAATCCCACGAATGGGCTTGCCTTTGCCTGAGGCAGGAGTAACCCAGACTGCCTTTCCTAACATATTTTTCATGTGTACTACAGGGACTTTATCTCCTTCTACAGTACGTAGAATTTCTGATTGGGCAGGCCCAACTTGATTGGTTGATCCTCTAGTGTTGACCAATCAAGTGGCTTTTGCTAAATGTGAATCCCAGTTTTTAAAGGTTCCACCACCCAATGCCTTTAGTGTAGCTTTTAACAAACCATTGTACCTTTCAATTTTCCCAGAGGCTGGTGCATGATATGGAATATGATATACCCACTCAATATCATGTTCTTTGGCCCAGCTGTCTGTAATACTGTTTTTGAAATGAGTACCATTGTTCGATTCAATTCTTTCTGGCATACCATGTCGCCAAAGGACTTGCTTTTCAAGGCCCAAGATAGTATTCCGGGCTGTAGCTGAGGTATGGCATATGTTTCCAACCATCTGGTGGTTGCTTCCACCATTTTAAGTGCATAACGCTTACCTTGACGTGTTTGTGGAAGTGTAATATAATCAATCTGCCAAGCTTCTCCATACCTTCCGTCTGAACATCCAGCTTAGCACCAGCAGTCAAGGTGCCAGGAGAGGCTGTGCTTCAGTAGCAATCACTTCTGAAGCAGCTCCGACCACTTCATATGCTGCTAGTATCTCTTTTTCAGTTGGAGTGTAGTTGGCCTCGCATCCTTTGTATCCTCAACTCCAAAAACCTAAGGGTTGACATCGGGTTTCTCCTGATGCTTTCTGCTAGAGGTCTCAGGTAAGTCCATTATCTTTGGCTGCGGTGTAAAGCACATTTTTAACATCTAGTCCAGTCCAAACTGGCCCAAGGTCCACCGCATGAGTTACCTCACGCTTAATTTGTTCAAAGGTTTGTCGTTGTTCCATGTGTACTGGATGCCCCTTCAGATGAAAGCAAACTGCAGCCTGCACTCTGCTGCTAAAGGAATAGAGAAAAATGCATTAGCAATGCCAGTTGTGGCATACCACTTAGATGCCTTTGACTCCAGTTCATATTGCAGTTCTAGCATATCAGGCACAGCAGCACTCAGTGGTGGCATAACTTTATTCAGGCCATGATAGTCTACAGTTAGTCTCCACTCCTCACTAGAATTACACACTGGCCAGATTGGACTGTTAAAAGGTGAGCGAGTCTTACTGATCACACCCTGGCTTTTCAGTTTACGAATCAACTTCTGGATAGGAATCAGAGTCTCGATTGGTGAGATATTGCTGGCGATGCACCATCGTGGTAGCAATTGACACCTGCTGATCGTCAACCATCAGCAGTCCTACAACAGAAGGGTCCTCTGAAAGACCAGGCAAATCAGACAGCTGTTCAAATTTCTCAGTGTCCACAGCTGCTATACCAAATGCCCACCTATACCCTTTTGGGTCCTTAAAATACCCTCTCCTGAGGTAGTCTATGCCAAGGATGCACGGAGCATCTGGACCAGTCACAATGGAATGCTTTTGCCAGTTTTTTCCAGTAAGGCTCATTTCAGCCTCTACAACAGTCAGTTCCTGGGATCCCCCAGTCGCTCCAACAATACTGATGGATTGTGTTCCTTTATAGTTGGAAGGAATTATCGTACACTAAGCATCAGTGTCCACCAAAGCTTTTTACTCCTGGGGGTGTGTTGTACCAGGCCATCCTATCTGCACAGTCCAGTAAACTCTGTTGTCCCTTTCCTCTGCCTGGCTGGAGGCAGGGCCCCTCTAATTTCTGTTTTGCACAGTCTCTGTGTGTGAATTAGAAGTTCCTTCAAGAGGATCAGAGTCACTTCTGCCCCTTCTGTAAACTGGATCAGCCATTTTCCTAGGAGTTTTTCCTTTTAGCTCACGTACTTGTTCTCACGTTCACGTACTCGTACAGTTCTGAGGTAGGACTTCCATGCCACCTCCTCATATTTTCTCCCTGGTCTCATAGGAAAAACCACAGTGTGCATCTCTTCATGTACTTCTTCTGTCCTCTCTCTTGAGATTGGAAACACCTTCTCCTAACAGCTGAAACATAGGTTTGTACAGGTCGTGAATAGAACCTGCCTTCTCTGAGTGCTTTGATTTCTTGCAACAACTTTCCAAAACGATCATCAGATTTTTCAACAGTTTATCCACAGTCGAGACACAAGCCTGTAGAGAACCAGCAAGGGTGTCCTCAAATTCCCGAAGCTGCTCAATTGTCATAGAAATGGTTTGTAGTCCTTATGTCCAGACTGTTAATGCCAATGACTTAGCATATGCAGGTGGTGTGCTTTGTACAAATCTGCGCCACAGAGGTCCCATACAATTGATTCTATCTGGGTCTGTCCCCTCTTGGCTGTTTGGTCCTAGATAGATGATCTCTCGCACAGCTAATTCTCTCAGGAACTGGATACCTGTCTCCATAGTATTCCATTTCCCTGGTTTACATATACAATCTTCCTTGAAGGGAAACCTTATTTCATAGCTGTCAGGAGTCAGGTCCAGAGGGTGGTGGAGTTGTGCTCTCTTGAAATTGCCCTATCAGGGGTGGAATTCTTCGACAGAGATCCCAGATGCCTGGCTTCCCCACCTTCTAGTTCTATAGTTCCAGCTCCATTATCCCAGCACTGGAGCAGCTAGGTTACAACATTCTCACCTTCACGACAACTAAATTCTTTTCACATATCTCTCAGCTCACTTGGAGAAAAAGATCGAGTGGTGGTCACTTCCTCTCCTCCCTGCATTGATGATGCCCCTTGGGTTGATGTTAGCCCTGTACCATCATCTGCTGGCCTTTTGCCATCATCTGCAGAACGAGTTGTATTTCTTGTGACTTTCTTACAACCGGCAACTGATGCTAATATGGGCTCACCATCTTTTGATTTATTTCCAGAGTCTGAATGACTGTCACGGGTATCGGTATAATCACAGTAGTTGTTATGGTTACAACTTGTTTTTAACAAAACCAGGACACTATTTCAGCCTGTAATCAATAGCAAAAAGACACTTGAAATGGTAAAGACTATATAAAAAAACATCTGCGGCAATAAATGGAGACTGCTGTTTGTACATAAGAAGAACTTTGTCTATGTCATTTGTCTGTCTCAACCGTGACATATGGTGACCCCGACGTGATTCGAACACTCCAACTTGATACTGCATAAAGAAGGGGACAGTGGTAGAGCTATGACAGTCGGTGTTGAGCCGTGGAGATGGAGCCCGGTGTAGCAAGAAGAGCAGCGGAGAAAGCTACCATTGATCCGGATCACTGAAAACACACCGACACCTGGAGTGGTAGGTGAACCACTGGGAACATGGGAGGGAACTTCTCTAAAGAAAAGGGTATTATATTATTTACATGGAAGTTGCTTCTGAAGAAGCGTGGTATTAGCCTTCCAGAACTGACTTTACAAAACATGTTACAATGGGGTAAGACACAAGGTTTGGAGCCTAATACAGTGGAAGCATTTAGTGTGTAACAATGGATTGACCTGGGAAATAAACTGATAGCGCTACCCAAAGATCCAAAGAAACAACTGAACTGTTTACGACATGGCACTTGTTGCTAGAGACTTTGAGAGGATTAAAAGAGCAATGGGAACAGGCAGAGACAGCAGAGGGGGGTGGCTTCCCTGGACTAGATTTGAATAAAAAAAAAAAGTTCACTGTTCCAAACACACAAGAAAAGGAGTATGTGTACATGTTGCCCTGAGATCAGATTAAAAACCATGAAAGACTCAAGCAAAATTAGACCTGTGCAATGTAAGAACTATAGATCATTTAGGACGAAACGATGGAGATTCGTTGAAAGGGGCAGGTATCCCCCAACTCTTGGAAGAGACACTAATTGGCACACCACAATTACAGGCACGATTAGTTTCTGAAATCCTGAGGCAGTCAACGGACCTTGCATATCAAGCTATGATAGAGGTGCCTGAAACCAACAAAGCAGCCAAATCATTTACAACTATTAATCAGGGTCACAATGAGAATTACATGCGGTTTATTAACCGTCTTCAAGAGGCCATCAATAAGCAGGTTGAAAACTTAGAAGCTAAGGAAGCACTAATGTTGAAATTAGCAGTAGAGAATACTAATGTTTGCTATCAATGTGCTATCTGTAAGTTTTACAGTATATATTATGTGCTTCTGTGTATTGCCTCTCTGAAAATCAAGCAGCTTATCAGGAATGTGAGTTAATTGTTTCACTGGTTGTTTTTAAAGTTGTTTCTTTATGATATTGTTCATGTGGATGCACTGTGGGCCTTCTCCCCACTTTTCCCACTCGCACTGCAAGCAGCTCTGTGCTTCCCCTTCCTCCCTCCCTCTTATGGTTTTTACTTATGAGATGGGTTCGGCAATGACTTTTTACAGTTGTGTTCCTAAGAAATTGGTACTGGGAGGTGTTTTAAAACATAGGAAAGCACTTGGAAATATGAGGAAAGAGGATCTTGTGAAATATTTAAATCAGTGGTGGCTGCTGCATGAGTTAGATGATTGGGAAAACTGGCCAGAGAATAGAACCTTTAAGTATAACACTTTGTTCCAATAAATGTTGTTTTTAAGGTGAGAAAAAAATAAAAAAAAAAAGAAAAAAAATCTCTACTGAAAGAGCTGAGGGAGAATTAACTGATAACACACAGGTCATAGATATTTTCCTTATTAACCTGTTTTCTTTGTAGGTAACTGTTTAAGCATATTACAGTTTTCACAGTATCACAGTATGTTTGGGATTGGAAGGGACCTCAAAAGATCATCTAGTCCAATCCCCCTGCTGGAGCAGGTACGCCTAGGTGAGGTCACAGTTTTAATAAGTCTTTGCCTGTTATATGGTACGGTAAGTTCACAGACTGTTAAATCATGAGAATCCATGGACTCAAAATGTGTATATTGTGATAATACAGAAGACCATGAGTAATTTAGCTCTTTGCTGCATGAATGAGATAATAAGATTTTGTGTGTGACAGCTCTTACTTTCTAGCATGCTAGCTTTATTCCAGCATCCAGACTTTCACAACTTTGTGATAGGCTGTGTCTCATCTCAGCATACCAAATTTGGCTCTTTTGTATGCACACCAGGTAAAGAATCCTGTTTTTGGAATAACAGTTGTAGCACGCCAGATGAGGCACTAATAAAAGCCTTGCACAGTCCAGCTTGCTAAAAACAGCAGGAGGGAGGGTGGCGATTGGGCTCCAGCACACACTGACCTGTTTTGTCAGGGAGAACAAGCGGTACCTCTACCTGGCTAAGCAGTAAGCAGCTCAAAGTTGCAATGTAAAAACCGAGATATTGTCTTGAGTAAGTGTAACTGTGATCCATGTGCAAATTTGAACTTGGTATTTGGTTTTCATATCTGAGCTCAGTATTTTAATTTGCATATTTGTATTTGGTACCAAAAGAATTTTGTTTGGGGAGATAACTAAAAAATGGGAACCTGTTCTGCAACTAAAATACTACCCTGCTCCCCCTTAGGATGCATTCTTACACATTAGAGTAACTTTGTGATCTGAGTTATAGTGCTGTATTGCAATTAATGTTGTTCTGCAGAACTTTGGAAAAAATGGGATGAAATATGGTACTGTAAGTTAATTTGCTCTTATTGTTATCTAACAATTTTGAGACCAGAAAAGAATTTCAGTTGTTGAAGTCTGATTTGCATTGGAGGTATGGGAAAGAAACCTAAATGCTATGATGGATGTGAACTTGGGAGAGGTTGTATTTAAAAGTTGCTAGAATATGAACCGATTTGGATCTAGGAAAATGAAAATAATGAACTGATGGTTAAAATGCTCTTTATTGACATCTGTAAGAAATTGCAAAAGATGGGGCTGAGGAATGCGACTGTTGCTGGGCTAATTGGAATTGCATATGGGGTGTATTATGGTTGGAATGAAATGGAAAAACAAAAAAGCAAAACATCCCAGACCTGTGCTGTACATCTTGAACATAAATTTCAGGCCTGAGTCAAGCAGCAAGATAAACTCAGCTCATTGTAACCAAGGAGTTTGCCAGGGCAAACTCTGCAGCAATTTATATTTAGGAATGAAAAAACTATACTGTTAAGAAAATCAGCTAGTGTAATTTACAAGGACATAGATTGCAAATTAAAAAAAAAAAAAATCAAAATTAGATTTCACAAATGGTGCATATATGACAAAAGGATCATGGCCTATTAAGACTTGAATCCATTCCCTGCATTTTTCCACAGGTTGTTTCTGTGTTGTAGCTATAAATAGATACATCTGCAAGTCCAATCAACTGCATTTAGCTTGTAAGGTTGTCATAAACTTATTCATCAAAGTCTCTAACTCCATTTTGGCTGTCATATTTATTGGCTATTGTTTTCCCTTACCGGATTGAAGTCCTGTTTCACTTCTATCAGTGCAGTGTTGGTGTTACCGACACTTCAGCTGCCAATACTAGTGGAAATACAACATCCAACATTTCCTTGGAGATTTCCTGCTTTCAGCAAGCAGATCTGCACCTCCCAAGCATCTTTTCGTGGGAGATGCAAGTAAACAGGATTCTCAGAAAATGTTATTTGAGCTTACAATAAACTTAATTAATCTTGACCCAAGAGAGGGTATAGGGCTTTCTGGCAAATACAGTAATCCATCCGTCAAAACCCTGCTCCAAATTTGGCATTCCATTGGTTTCAAAAAATGGCCTCCCTCGCTCCCTTCCTTCTCCATGATCTCAAAAACTAGCATGCTGAATTTAGTAAGAAGTCTCTTACAACTACTTACCCCAGAATAAGTCTATTAAATTTCACCCTCCTACTCCTTTCTTCAGTATTACAGTTCTCCAGCAGCAACATTGCTGGGAGGGGGGTGGGAGGGAATAAAGCCCCCCTTCTGCCGCTTCAGAAGTGGGCAGCCAGGTTTTCCTATTTTTTTTTCTTTCTCTTCTTGCTGCAGTTTAGATATAGCCAAGGCCACGCAGGTGGCATAATCGCTGGTATGAAGTAGAAGGCTCTGGCAAACTCCTCAGTTACAATGAGCTGAGTTTATCTTGCAGCTTGACACAGGCCTGAAATTTATATTCAAAGAGTACAACACAGGCCTGGGATTTTTGCTTTTTTGTTTTCCCATTTCATTTCAACCATAATACACTTTATATGCAATTCCAAGTAGGACAGCAACAGTTCAATTCTTTCGCTTCATTTACCTTTTACAATTTACAGATGTCAAAAACCAGCATATTAAAGATCAATTGATTATTCCATTTTCCTAGATCCAAATGAGTTCATATTCTAGCAACTTCTAAATACAACCTCATACAATACTAAGTTCACATCCATCATAGCATTTAGGGTTTGTTTTGTTTCTGTTTTTGGTTTTTGCTTTTGTTTGTTTGTTTGTGTTTTTTGTTTGTTTGTGTTTTTTTTGTGTTTTTTTGTTGTTGTTGTTTGGTGTGTTTTGGGTTTTTTTTGTGTTGTTGTTTGTTTGTTTGTTTTCAATGCGAATCAGAATTGAACAACTTAAATTCTTTTCTGGACTCAAAATTAGCAAATTACCTTGCAGTACCATACCTCACTCAATTTTTTCCAAAGTTCTGCAGAACAACATAAATTGCAATACAGCACTAAAACCCAGAATACCGCATTTAAGCCACATTCAAGTACAGTATCATTTCAAGTTTTCTTTTATCAGAATATTTCCCCAAAAGTTACTCTAATGTGTAAGGATGCATCCTAAGGGGGAGCAAGGTGGTATTTTAGCAGCGGAACCGGTTCCCATTTTATAATTATCTCCCCAGAAAAAATTCTTTTGGTACCAAATATAAATATGCACAGCTCATACTTTTTACCTTTCTTTTATTTAACGAACATGCTCTTATTTAAAGGATGCTTTAAATTAAAATGTACTCCATATTCAACAGGATGTATCTGAAAATCTGTTTTATCCTGGAAGTATAGAGCTGGAGGAAATCAGAGAATCACAGAATATTACGGATTGGAAGGGACCTCAAAAGATCATCTAGTCCAATCCTCCTGCCAGAGCAGGAACACCTAGATGACGTTACACAGGAAAGCGTCCAGGCGGGTTTTGAATGTCTCCAGAGCAGGAGACTTGACAACTCCCCTGGGCAGCTGTTAGAGCGATAAAGGACTCAGCATTCCGATTCAATGTGAATCACGCAAAGCCATTTATTAGAGAAACAAGCCTCCTTATATACGCAACTATTCTCTAATCACGTGTCCATGCTCCAAACATGGATTCACTAAATGAGTATCATGGGCAGTCCACACGCTGGAGCCCCACCGATGATAGGTCCGATGACTCACGCCATGCTGAGGCCCTGTTAATGAAGAAACACCCCTTTTTCTCACAGCAGATTCTGTTCTCAGCTCCACAGGCAACCTTTTCCAGTGTTCTGTTACCCTTACTGAGAAGACGTTTCTTCTCAAATTTAAGTGGAATCTCTTGTGTTCCAGTTTGAACTCATTACCCCCTGTCCTACTGTTGGTTGTCACCGAGAAGAGCCTGGCTCCATTCTCCTGACACTCACCCTTTATATATTTGTAAACATGAATAAGATCACCCCTCAGTCTCCTCCAAGCTAAAGAAACCCAGGTCCCTCAGCCTTTCCTCATAAGGGAGATGCTCCACTCCATCACCTTTGTTGCTGTGTGCTGGACTCTCTCCAGCAGTACCGTGTCCTTCTTGAACTGAGGGGCCCAGAACTGGACACAATATTCCAGGTGCAGTCTCACCAGGTGTCGAGGGTTAAGATTGCGGGGTGACAATCAAACCCTGGCAGATGTATTGTTAACCTCCTCTCCCCCACTTCCCCCTTTTGTCCCTCCCTCTCCCCCCTTCCCACTAAGGACAGGCGATCAGGAGGGAAAGAAGGACAGAGAGAAGAGAGTTGGAAAAATTAAAGATGTTTTACTAATGCTACTAATAAGAATAGAGAAAATAATGCAAAATATACAAAACCAATCTTGAAAGTCTCAGCAACTGCAGAGCCAGCACCCAAAGTCCTGGATTAGACTCTGTAGCCACCTGGAGCTGGATTCAGTCTCTCACTAGGCCTGAGTTCACAGGGACAACTAGCAAGGTCCTCTCCTAATGTCAGCCATGAGGAAAAAAAAGGGAAAAGGGACAAGATCCTCGTGATCTCCCACTTTTATATGAAGTATTCACGTGAATGGAATGTTATACACCGTTGGTCAGTTTCTCGGTCACCAGTTTCTCGTTGCCCCTCTTGCGAGATGTCCATCCGTGCTTCTCAATAAGTTTGCATTCCATTGCTAGGTTTACCAAAACATGTATCTGGTTCTCCAGGAAAATGCAGCTAATATGAAGGCTTTAGCTGACAGGCAAAATTCACTAAAAGAGAAACTTGTTTTTTAACAAAACCAGGACACCAGGGCAGAGTAGAGGGGAAGGAGAACCTCTCTCGACCTACTAACCACACCCCTTCTAATACACCCCAGGATGCCATTGGCCTTCCTGGCCACAAGGGCACAGTGCTGGCTTGTGGTCATCCTGCTGTCCACCAGGACCCCCAGGTCCCTTTCCCCTACACTGCTCTCTAATAGGTCATTCCCCAACTTATACTGGAACCTGGGGTTGTTCCTACCCAGATGCAATACTCTGCACTTTCCCTTGATATATTTCATTAAATTTCTCCCTGCCCAACTCTCCAGACTGTCCAGGTCTTGCTGGATGGCAGCACAGCCTTCTGGTGTGTCGGCCACTCCTCCTAACTTGGCGTCATCAGCAACCTTGCTGATAGTACACTCTATTCCCTCATCCAAATCACTGATGAGTATATTGAATAATACTGGTCCCAGTACTGACCCTTGAGGCACTTCACTAGACACAGGCCTCTAACTAGACTCTGCCCCATTGACCACAACTCTCTGGCTTCTTTCCTTCAGCCATTTTGCAGTCAACCTCACTACTCGATCGTTCAGACCACACTCCCTCAGTTTAACTGTAAGGATGCTGTGGGAGACTGTGTGAAGTACTTTACTGAAATCAAGGTAGACCACATGCACCGCTCTGCCATCATCCATCCACCTCATTATGTCCTCATAAAAGGCTATGAGGTTGGTTAAGCATGACTTACCCTTGGTGAAGCCATGTTGACTGCCCCTAATGACCCTCTTATCCTTGATATGCTTTGAGACGGCACCAAGAATAAGTTGTTCCATCACTTTCCCAGGGACGGAGGTGAGCCTGACCAGTCTATAGTTACCCGGTTCCTCCTTCTTGCCCTTTTTGAAGACTGGAGTGACATTTGCTTTCCTCCAGTCCTCAGGCACCTCTCCCGTTTTCCAAGACTTGGCAAAGATGATGGAGAGTGGTCCAGCAATGACCTCAGCCAGCTCTCTCAGCACCCGTGGGTGCATCCCATGTGGACCCATGGATTTATGGATATTCAGATTGCCTATTTGCTCCCTAACCCAGACCTCATGAGCTGAGGCAAACTCCTGCGTTGTCCTTACTTCCTCTGGGGCCTCAGTTGTACGGGGCTCCTCAGGACAGCTTCGGGCAGAGCAGACAGAAACAAAGAACGCATTCAGTAATTCTGCCTTCTCTGTATCTTCTGTCACCAGGGCACCCACCTCGTTCATCAGTGGGCCTACATTGCCTCTGGTGTTAGTTTTATCTGCCACGTGTTGGAAAAAGCTTTTCCTGTTGTCCTTGACCCCTCTTGCCAGGTCTAATTCTAAGGAGGCCTTAGCTTTCCTAGTTGCCTCCCTACACCCTCTGACAACAGCCTTATATTCTTCCCAAGTGGCCAACCCCTCCTTCCATGGTCTATAAACTCTCGTCTTTCACTTGAGCTTATCCAGCAGCTCCCCATTTAACCACGTAGGTCTCCCGGCTCCCTTCCTTGACTTCCTACGTGTCGGGATGCTCTGATCTTGTGCCTGGTAGAAGCAGTCCCAACTGTCTTGGGCCCCTTTACCTTCAAGCAGCCTTGCCCATGGGATTTCCCCTAGCAATTGCTTTAAAAGGCCAAAGTTTGCCCTCCTGAAATCCAGGGTTGCAATTCTGCTTGCTATTTTGTTCCTGCCACACAAGATCCTGAACTCCACCATTTCATGGTCGCTGCAACCTTCACTGCTTCAACCAGACCCTCCTTGTTAGTCAGGATGAAGTCCAGCAGTGCACTTCTCCTAGTTGGCTCCTCCACCATTTGCATCAGAAAGTTATTGTCAAGGCACTGGAGGAACCTTCTAGACTGAGGCTGGCTGGCTGAGTAGTCCTTCCAGCAAACATCAGGGAAGCTAAAATTCCCCGCCATAACCAGGGCCTGTGACTGTGAGGCTGCTCTCAGCTGTCTGTAGATGGCTTCATCAGCTTCCTCACCCTGATCTGGTGGCCTATAATAGACACCCACAACAGTATCACCCCTGCCAGCCTGCCCCTTAATTGTCACCCATAGACTCTCAACTCGCTCCTCATCCGTGCCTGGACAATACTCAATACATTGTAGTTGCTCTCTCACGTAAAGAGCAGCTCCACCATCACACCTGGCTGGCCTGTCTTTCCTGAAAAGTACATAGCCATCCATGACCACATTTCAGTCATGTGAGCTGTCCCACCATGTCTCTGTAATTGCCACCAGGTCATAATCTCCTGCCTGAACACTGGTTTCTAACTCCTCCTGCTTATTCCCCATGCTGCGCGCATTGGTGTACAGGCATTTCAGAGAGTGAGCTGAGCACTCCAATTTCACCCTAGGGGTTTGGGAAGCCTCCCAGCCCTCATGAACTCTAGAGTGCTGCCCCACTGATGGAAACCCAGATACAACCCCATTCCCCTTCGAGGCTAGTTTAAAGCTCTCCAAATGAGTCCTGCTAATTCCTGTCCCAGCATTCTTTTGCCCCTGCAAGATAAACATTTCCCACTTATCACTGTCTGGACTGGTGTCTTATAAAACCAGCCATTATGAAAGAATCCAAAGCCCTGCCTGTAGCACCAGTCTTGTAGTCAATTGTTTATGGACTGCATTTTTCTATTCCATCCCACGTCCTCACCCGAAAATGGAAGGAGGGAAGAGAAAATCACTTGAGCCCCAGACTCTTTCACCAACTGTCCCAAGGCGTTGAAATCTTTCTTCATTCCCCTCAGACTGTGGGATGCAGCTTCCCCCCGGTCTGTCTGGAAGATCAGCAGTGGGTAGTAGTCTGTTGGGTGCACCCTGGTGATGTCCCTGATCCGGGCTCCAGGTAGACTACAAACTTCCCTACGATGCGGGTCAACTCTGCTGATTGGGCCCTCTCTCCCTCTCAGAAGGGAATTGCCTACTACAGTTACCCTTCTTTCTTTCTTATCTGAGGCAGTCTTGAGGCATGGAGTCAACTACCGCTTATTATGTGACCTTGCACCACATCCTCATCTATCTCTTCTTCAAGATCTAGGGCCTCAAATCTATTACGGAGGATGTGGCAGATGCACACCCTCCCCTCTCCCCCCCACCCCTTCCTTCGATATGGAAGGTACAGACATATCCCCCTCTCCCTCAACACATCCCCATCCTTTCCTGCAATGGGGGTAACAGCTTTTTTTGCTTGACCTTGGAACCGGTTGATCAGGGTCGTTAAGAGGGAGAAGGAGGGGGCGCAGAGGTGCCAAGCTGCTGCTGGGTGCCCACAGCCTGAGTTGGGGGGGGGGGTTGGTTCCTGACATAGCTGGTTAATGAGCCAACTAGGGAAGGTGCCCCACTGGACCTGTTTTTTGTGAATAGAGAAGGACTCACGGGTAATGTGTCAGTTGGAGGTCGCCTTGACCATAGTGATCATGAAATTATCGACTTTTCTGTTCTTGGAGAAGGAGGGTGGTCAGCAGAACTGCTACCTTGGATTTCCGAAGGGCAGATGATCTGTTTAGGAGGCTGATTAGCAGAGTCCCTTGGGAGGCAGTCCTGAAGGACAAAGGAGTCCAGGAAGGCTGGACACCCTTCAAGAAGGAAATCTTAGAGGCGCAGAAGCAGGCTGTCTCCATGTGCCAAAAGACGAGCTGATGGGGAAGAAGACCGGCCTGGCTGAATAGACAGCTTTGGCTGGAACTCAAGAATAAAAAGAGAATTTATAACCTTTGGAAGAGGGGGCAGGCTACTCAATGGTGCTCCAGGTACCCAACCCTCTGAGCTGGAAGACAGGGATGGGGAGCAGAATGAAGCCCAAATAATCCAAGAGGAAATGGTTAGCGACCTGCTATACCACTTAGACACGCACAAGTCTATGAGGCCAGATGGGATCCATCCAAGGGTGCTGAGGCAGCTGGCACAGGTGATCACTAAGCCCCTTTCCATTATTTATCAGCAATCCTGGCTAACTGCAGAGGTCCCAGTTGACTGGAAGTTGGCAAATGTGACGCCCATCTACAAGAAGGGCTGGAAAGAGAATCCGGGGAGTTACAAGCCTGTCAGTCTGACCTCGGTGCCAGGGAAGGTCATGGAACAGATCATCCTGAGTGCCATCTTGAGGCACATACTAGACAACCACATCATCAAGCCCAGTCAGCATGGGTTTATGAAACGCAGGTCCTGCTTGACCAATCTGATCTCTTTCAGTGGCAAGATAACCCGCTTAGTGGATGTGGGAAAGGCTGTGGATGTTGTGTACTTAGACTTCAGTAAAGCCTTTGACATCATTTCCCACAGCATTCTCCTGAAGAAGCTGGCATCTCATGGCTTAGATGGGTGTACTCTTTGCTGGTTTAAGAACTGGCTAGATGGTTGGGCTCAAAGAGTTGTGGTGAATGTAGTCAAATCCAGTTGGCGGCTGGTCACGAGTGGTGTTCCCCAGGGCTCAGGATTGGTGTCACTTCTCTTTAATATCTTTATCAATTATCTGGATGAGGGGATTAAGAGCACCCTCAGTAAGTTTGCAGATGACACCAAATTGTGTGGGAGTGTCAATGTGCTTGAGGGTAGGAAGGCTATACAGAGGGATCTGGACCGGCTGGATATTTGGGTTGAGGCCAATTATATGAGGTTTAACAAGGCCAAGAGCCGAGTCCTGCATTTGGGTCACAACAACCCCAGGCAATGCTACAGCCTTGGGGATGAGTTGCTAGAAAGCTGCCTGGTGGAAAAGGACCTGGGGGTGTTGATCAACAACCATCTGAACATGAGCCAGCTGTGTGCCCAGGTGGCCAAAAAGGCCAACAGCATCCTGACTTGTATCAAGCATAGTGTAGCCAGCAGGACTAGGGAAATATTATGAGGAGCATCTGAGGGAACTAGGGCTGTTTAACCTGGAGAAAAGGAGGCTGAGGGGAGACCTGATCACTGTCTACAACTGTCTGAAAGGTCTTTGTAGCATGGAGGGTGTTGGTATCTTCTCCCAAGTAGCAAGTGATAGGACAAGAGGAAGTGGCCTCAAGTTGCACCAGGGAAGGTTCAGATTGGATATTAGTAAAAATTTATTCATGGAATGGGTTGTGAAGTATTGGAACAGGCTACCCAGGGAAGTGGTTGAGTCACCATCCCTGGAGGTGTTTAAACAGTGCATAGATGAGATTATTAGAGACATAGTGCTAGAGTTAGGTTATAGCTGGACTCGATGATCTTGAGGGTCTCTTCCAATCAGATGGATTCTATGATTCGATGATTCCTTTGCTCAGATTTGCCCAGCTACTTCACAACCATGGCTGCTGCTCAGGGCACCCCCAACATGCCACCAGCACTTAATCTGTAAGCCCTTTGCTTCTTCCCTGCTCTGTTTTTAAAGAAAGATTTTAGAAGATTGAGAACAGAGAAAAGAGAGATGGACTAGTTTTAGACTGTGAACTGGACATTATATTTATGTATACATGTTCCAGAAGCAGAAAAGGGATGGAGAAGGATAAGAGTGGATCTCCCATGCCTTAACTCATGTGAATAGTCCCCCTAAAGTGAAGTCGATATTTGAGTTAAGGCATATCCACATGAAATGGGGTTTCAGCAGATCCTGAGGGCTAAATCTTTAGACTCGAACTGATCATCAGGTAGCACAAAGTCTAGAAAGAGCGTCCAAAGACATACCAGGGAAGAGAAAATGCATGCTGATATCTCCTGTGTGGAAATATAGTCCCTGAACATGGGAAGCTTTGTGTGGAATTTCTTACAGTCACCTTGAGTTACTGGAACGACCTTGACTAAAATACAGTGAGGAACCAGGATGTTTTTGTACAAGATAAGAGGAGGTCAATGAAACAGAAAAACACTATCAGCATGATATTTACAATGTGTTAGCCAAACTGCCAGAGTGCGTGCAAGATTAAGTAAACCAATTGCAATATAGCTTTAAGCACATGAACACCTAGCATAAACCAATCAAAACAGAAAGTTAAATGCGTGTACAACAGCTACCAGCTATAAATGTAAGTGCCTTGCCTAAATAAAGGGTCTTTTGGTTCACCTGCACCAGGAGGCCATGTCATCAGTCCCTCAGCTTTGCACAGGACTTAAGCCCAGAGCTGCACTAGTTGCACCAAATAGGAAGGAAAAAAGGGGGACACAAACAGTGAAACCAGAGGAAAGTATGCAGTGTACCTTGAGAAAGGGTGATTAAAGGAGCTCTGCTCTCTGTGAGCTCCAACAGGCCTATGACCCACTCCTGCTGAATGAGATTCTGCATTTCCTCACACTCTTCTCCAGGCAGCACAGTTGAGAACTGTTTTCCAAATGGGCCTTAAGCCACAGAGGAGGTTGTTTAAATAAGGGGCAGGAGGAAATGTGATTTCCTTCATTTTAAGCAAACTTGATACTCTGGGCTGAGGACACAGCCTGCTAGCTAAACTGGCATATCTTCACTAGGAGCTTATGATCCTCTGTACATGTATAGCCATCATCAGTGAGCAGAGAGACAGTGGTGCCATTGAGCAGCCCCAAGAGTGGTGTTAGCTGCCCAGCTCTTCCATCCTATCCTGTGAATGCATTATTGATGGCAATCACGGAGCCAAGGAACTTGCAACCTGTCTCGTGCATGGAGGCACCAGCTGTGGCTTTCCTTGGACATTACTGCTGGCATCAGCCATCCTCCCAATGTAGCAGAGAGGGCAAGAAGAGGGACTTTTGGACCAGGCTTGCCCCTTCATTGCAGTTAGAACTGAATTTTCCCTTGGGTTTGTGAAGCACAGCCACAGACTTCCCAGGCACTTCAGCACCCAGGCTTTGGCCTCCCTCTTGGCCACCCCGGGGTGGGTAAAGCTGCCTCCTGAAGCACGTGATGTAATGCTATGTGGCAGAGAGGCTATTTATCTGCCTTATTCAACGTGCTTGGGAGGAAAGGGGGGGTGACAGTGGGCTTTGTGTGGGGTGCTGCCATCCTGCCCAGCTCCTGCGCACACATGCATGTGAATAGCCACAAAGGTCACATTGCTTATCTTGCTTTGTGAAACACTAAGCAGCTTCTGGAGAAGGTAAAACAAAGCTGTGTTATTATTCCTGTGCACACTTTGTTTTTTTCACTTAGCATCTGATTTTGGAAGAAGAAAGACACAGAACTGATCTGATGTCTTTCAAGATCAACCCACATCCTTCCTAAGGCAGGAAGAGCAAGACACGGGACATTTGCTACTTCTGTGGCTTCAGTTATCTAGTTTATTCCATGGCTTCCCTGAGAACAGCAGTAACAGACTCCAGCAATGTACTTTGTTGAGCAGAAAAGATGAGAGAATCTGCTGAGGCATTTTGGCATAGGCACACTGAGCACTGAAAAATCCTTTCTGCAAAGGACTGTTTTCCTGGATCTGCAAGTAAATCTGTAGGGAGCAATTGTCTCCTCAGATGTGCAGTTTGTTCTCACATGGAGAAGGGTAAGTTGCATCTGGCTTGGTAAAAGGAATGCAAGACAGAGGGGACGGAGGGGCTGTGGATAGCAGTAGCAGAGCAGAAGGCAGGCATGAAGTGGTTGCTGGGAGTGAGAATCTTGTACACCAAAAGGGCATATCAGGGTAATGGTCTTTATGCTAGCCTAACATTGGTGCCTCTCCACATGCCCCCATTTTGAAACTCTCTCAGTAGTTGTGTGATGGAGCTGGGGAGATTTTGCATTTTTTGTCTTGCAGTTAAATACTGAATCATCTAAGGTCCACTGCCCTACCTACCTAGACCCAGTTCCCATTTATCAATAATGGAAGGGTGATGCAGTGAGGACCTGGGAACCTTCCCCTGACCCCTCAGATTGAGAACTATGGTGTAGGTTGTCTTAGGCACTTTGCAACCTCACCCTCAAGGTGCACCTCATTATGAGTGGGAGGAAGTAGCCAGGCTTTTCATAAAAGATTGCCGTAACACTGTTGGAGTTTAACCCAAGCTTGCAATCACAACTCGCTCCCCCCTACCCCCAAATAGGGGAGAGAATCAAAAGGGAAAAACTCATGGAATGAGATAAACACAGTTTAATAAAATAAAAAAAATAATACTAATATACCTCTAAATAATAATAATATATATAAAATGGAAATATAATATAAAAGATACTCAGTGCGATTCCTCACAAACTCTATCCTTGCTGAGCAGCCATTCCCAGGAAGAGAACACCCTGGTCCTGAGCAGCTGATCCCAGGGGGAAGAGAAGGCAGAAAGGCCCAGAGGCCAACTGCAAAATGGCAGGATGGCAAAAGGTCAAACTAAAAGAAACTCCTGAATGGAACTCCACTGAAACAGAACAGAACCAGAATGGGTCTCCACTTCTGTCTCTCCTCTAGCTGGAAAATCCTGACTCTCCTTAAATGTGAAGCATGACGCTAATGGCATGGAATATTCTTATTGATCAGTCTGGATGTCAGTCAAGGTCTGCCCCATTTATGACCCCCTTCCTAGCTGCCTCACACCTGTGGGAAGAGAGCTCAGAAAGACCTTGGCTCCCAGACAACAACAATTAAAGACCATTAACTCTGTCCTGACATGTTATCTTCTTGTTCTCAAACTAAATCCAAACAACAACCATGCTAACTATGAAAAAGTTTCTAACTGCATGAACAAAATTATCTCAGTAAAAACAGCACACTGGGTTTCACAGCATGCAGAACCTTTACCACACTGATATATGCACAGCTATTGCCCAGGGAGCTCAGAATATACCTTCTGGGAGAACCTGAGTTTATGCAAGAAATCTGGATGCCCCTGACATATCAAGAAACAGGGCAAAATTATTACATACTGCAGGCAGAATCATGTTTTTCCACAGCACTTGGATCAACATGCAAAATGCTGCCATCTCCTAAAATTAGCTAGCTAACACAGAAGGCACACCACCTGCTTTCTAATAGGCTTCTAGACCACCAGGTCTCTGAGCATCTATAACACTGAATTGGGATCCACGGTTTACATCTGAAACAGTCCTCACAACTTATCTCCCTCCTGTCCGTCTGCATCTGTTAAATCTTTGTTGTCTTTATTCAGCCATGGCTTGACCCATTCTGCGGGAATCCACTTTGATCCTTGGCCTGTAATGACACAAACATAACCTTTTCCCCAGGTTATCAATTGATGTGGCCTTTTTCACTGACCATTAACTAGTGATTTGACCATAACTAATGTAGGTTCTTTCTGATTTAGCATGTTTTTGGGTCATACTTGCAAAGTATTTCATCACAGGGCAAATTTGGGCTGCACCACTTAGATATAAGTGATTCATCACATACAATGCTTTTGACAATTAGTTTTGTGGTTTATCCCCTACTTCTCCCCCTTTTTGATTTTGGGAAAAAAAAAAAAACAACACAACAAAACCAAACCAAAAAAACCCAGTTCGGAATCAGACACGTGCGTTGGACCTTGACTACGTACTCAGAATCACAAATCAAATGTAGAGGTTCCTCCTTAAAAAGCTCTAAATAATGCAAAGTTCTGCTAATTGGGTTGAACCTTCAATATTTTTACAGAATGATGCCAATTGTTGTCTTCATGCCAGACCACTACAGCTTTATGAGACTTCCCAGAAACATCAACAAAAACTGTGCAAGTATGTAGGATCAGACCAAATACAAGTATGGTCTGTGACCTGATATTAAAGGCTTGCAGGTTCTACATCAGTTTACATTTATGCATGCCAAAAGCTGTGCTGTTAAGAAAATCAGCTAGTGCATTTTACAAGGATGTAGATTGCAAATAAAAAATCAAAATTAAATTTCATATATGATACATATATGACAAAAGGATCATAGCCTATTAAGACTTAAATTCATTCCCTTGATCAGAGTAACAATCAGTCTGTTAGCAATCTCATCATACTGTCTCACAATAGCCACAGGTAGTTTCTGTGTTGTAGCTATAAATAGACAAATCTGCAAGTCCAATCAAATGCAGTCAGCCTGTAAAGTTGTCATAAATTTATTCCTCAAAGTTTCCAACTCCATTTTGGCTGTCATATTTATTGGATATTGTTTTCCCTTACCGGATCGAAGTCCTGTTTCAGTTCTATCAGTGTAGTGTCTCTTACAACTAGTTATCACAGAATAAGTCTATTAAAAAAAAAAATTTGGTTTAATTTCCCAACTTCATTAGAACAATGGATCCACTGGTGATACCTTTAAATTTCAGCCCTCAGACTCCTTCATGCAGTATTACAGTTCTCTAGCAGTAACATTGCTGGGGGGGGAATAAAACCTCCCTCTCGCCCCCATCTGAGATGGCAGGATCTTCAGCCCAGCATGAAAAAAAATCAGTTCAAACTCCACATCAAACCAACCTGGCTCCACTCCGCACCCGAATTAGTACCAGTCTGACTCAGAGAAGCACTGAGCACTCTGAGCCCCCAAAGCTGACCCGTGTGAAAAGACTGACTTCAGCAAGGAGGTAAAATGATGAGCTCTCTCCCCAGATGTGCCAAAACCTAGAAAACAAGACAGAAGCAAAAAGAAACAGCACCAACAACCCCTGATTCAAAGCCGAGAAGCAACGCAGTGCCACGACAAGGATGGATGACAACACTTCAGGGAAAAAAAGAAAGAGCGGGGGGAGTAAAGCCCCCCTTTCTCTGCTTAGCAGTGGGAAACTAGGTTTTTACTTTTTTTTTTTTTTTCTTTCTTCTTGCTGCAGTTCAGATATAGCCAAAGCCACACAGGTGGCGTAATCGCTGGTACAAAGTAGGAGGCTCTGGAAAACTCCTCAGTTACAATGAGTTGCGTTTATCTTGTAGTTTGACACAGGCCTGAAATTTATGTTCAAGCACAGGCCTGGGATATTTTGCTTTTTTGTTTTCCCATTTCATTCTAACCATAATACACTTTATATGCAACTCCAATTAGCTCAACAGTCGTTACATTCCTCAGCCCCATTTACCTTTCACAATTTACAGATGTCAAAAACCAGCATATTAAACATCAATCCATTATTCCATTTTCCTAGATCCAAATCAGTTCATATTCTAGCAACTTTTAAATACAACTTCATACAATACCGAGTTCACATCCATCATAGCATTTAGGTGTTTTGTTAGTGTGTTGGTTTTTTGTTTGTTTGTTTTGTTTGGTTTGATTTTTTAATGCGAATCCGAGTTTAACAATTTAAATTCTTTTCTGGTCTCAAAATTACTATATAACAATATAAACAATTACTGTAATGTGTAAGGATACCATTTTGTAATTTTCTCCCAAGACAAAATTGTTTTGGTACCAAATATAAATATGCAAATTAAAATGCTAAGATATGAAAACCAAATACCAAGTTCAAATATGCAGATAGATCAGAGTTACACTTATTCAAGACAATATCTCGATTTTAGCATTGCACTTTTGGACCGCTTACTGCTCAGCCTGGCAGAGGTACTGCTGGGTCTCCCTATGATCTTCTGTATTGTCACAAAATGTACATTTTGAGTCCATGGATTCTCATTATTTAACAGTCTATGAACTTACTGTACCATATAACAGACAAAGACCTATTAAACTATTAAAGACCTATTAAACCTATTAAAGAAAATCCTTCAAATCTCCCACACCACACAGCAGCTTTCTACCTCTGATGTTTTCCTGCAAGATGGCAGGATCCATCTGTGAACAGTGCATACTACTTTTCAGTTTCTGTAAGTTTATTATAGGGTGGTGCTTCTTGAGCACGTGTTACTTCCTCCTCATCTGGCAACATTCCAAAGTCTTTACTTTCTGGCCAATCTGTAATCACAACTAAGATCCCTGGGTGATTAGGACTCCCAGTTCGAGCTCGTTGTGTGATCAATGCAATCCATTTACTCCACATAGCATCGGTTGCATGATGCATAGAGGGAACCTTCCCTTTGAACATCCAGCCCAGCACTGGCAGTCGAGGTGCCAGAAGAAGCTGTGCTTCAGTACTAATCACTTCTGAAGTGGCTCAGACCCCTTCACATGCTGCTAGTATCTCTTTTTCAGTTGGAGTATAGTTGGCCTCAGTTGGCCTTTGTATGCTCGACTCCAAAAACCTAAGGGTCAACCTCGGGTTTCTCCTAGTGCTTTCTGCCAGAGGCTCCAGGTAAGTCCATTATCTCCGGCTGCGGTGTAAAGCACATTTTTAACATCTAGTCCAGTCTGAACTGGTCCAAGGGCCACTGCATGAGTTACCTCATGCTTAATTTGTTCAAGGGCTTGTCGTTAAGGGCCCCACTCAAATTGGTTCTTTTTCCGAGTCACACGATAGAGAGGGCTCACAATCTGGCTGTAGTCAGGAATATGCATTCTCCAAAAACCTACAACGCCCAAGAAAGTCTCTGTCTCCTTTTTATTAGTAAGTGGAAACATAGCTGCACATCCATTGGGATCTGACGATGGCCATCTTGCCATTTTATTCCTAAAAATTGGATCTCTCGTGCAGGTCCCTTGACCTTGCTTCGTTTTATGGCAAAACCGGCATCCAAAAGAATCTGAATTATTCTCTCACCTTTCTCAAAAACTTGTTTCACTGTTGTGGCAGGATGCAAACCCCCTCTCTCCCCCTCTCTCCTTCGATATGGAAGGAGTAGACACATCTCCCTCTTTCTCTCTGCTGTTTGAGGCTAACAGCTTCTTTTGTTTGGCCCCAGAGCACCCTGGCCAGGGCCGTTAGGAGAAGGGAGTGCCGAGGTGCCAGGGAGCCGCTGGGCGCCCGTGGCCAGTGTGGGGGATGTTTGGAAGCTTCAGGGGCACCCCACAGCCAGTGTGGGGGTGCAGAGAAGCTTCTGGAATGCCTATGGTCAGATCTGATCAGCCAATAAAAAAACGGGACTCTCGTCGAGACTTGGCCCATTGTCGCGGGTCCCTTGGAGCACGAGCTTAGCCAGTGCCACCAGGAGCCACGGCACCCCTCCTCCCTGGGACTGAGACTCCGCTTGCCTTGCCACCACGTGTGTAAGTAAAATTAAGCCTCGCAGGATTGCGAGTGCATCTACTTTCCGTGCACATTTTTCATGTGTATTTATACTTTCCATGCACATTTGCACATGTATTTTCCATGCTCAGTACGAGCATGTGTATAAATTAATCCTCGCAGAATCGCGAGTGTATTTTCCTCCCGTGCTTCCACATAAGCACGTGTAATATTCCGTGCACATTTGCACGTGTATTTCTCCTCACAGGATTGCGAGTGTATTATAAATTTACCCTCGCAGAACCGCTAATGTACACTTTCCGTACTCAATACGAGTATGTGTATCTCTTTAAAAATAATCCCACACCATGTTCAGGCAAGTGTGTACTCTTCCCGGACTCAGAGGCAGCTCCGGCATTGTTTTGGGTGAAGCCACGTGCATGCACACTGTGGACCTCCTGTTGTATTAGTTGGTGCCCCTTAATAATTTACTCAACTGATATCCGAACCTGTATTCAAGTCACTTTGGAGTGCTAAAACCCTGTTACCTTCTTGTCCCTTAAACTAACCTCAGGATGCCTCCATGACATTTTTGGCGTAGTCGATCAGGGTATCAGTTATGGAGGAATTATTTAGAGGGTTGAGTAACATCTCTGCAGTAACCTGGGGTCTTGCCATAATGTGGATCGCGGTGTGTTTCAGTCTGGGCGTTTGCTTAAAGGTAGCACAGGATCTGTGTAAACTTAAGTTCCGAATGGAGGAAAACCTTTCACAGCAAAGCGAACAATTTGACTCTTTAAAGCAGCACCTTTCGCGGCAAAGTGAACAGTTTGACTCTTTAAAGCAAAACCTTTCGCGGCAAAGCAAACAGTTTGACTCTCTAATACAGGACTTTTCGCGGCAAAGCATTCGATCGGATTTTTTAGAACAGAGACTTGGCTTGTTAGAACAGAAACTTGTTTTTTTGGAACAAAAACATGAGTTTTTGTTAATTAATACAAGAGCTTCCCCTAGTGTCCCCCCAGTTCAGGTGTTCCCCTCAGCCCCCCTGCTTCTTGACAAAGATACTGATTCTGAAAACAGTGTTGATGAAGGGGGAGTAGAAACAAAGGACGTGCGTCCTCTTATTAGAACTGAAACACATATGGAAGGACGAATCAAAAATCCATGCACGGCTACCCATAGCACACCATATTCAGGACTGGAGCTAGGAGATTTACAAACTAAATTCTCACGCAAGCCCGGCGAAACAGAGACTGAATATCTTTGGTGCGTTTCACTTACCGGGGGTGATAGAATATTATTGAGTAAGGACAAGGCCACAGGCTTCTGGGGTCCAGGGGTATTTTTAAGTGATGGTCCGGACGGTAATCAGTCCATCACATCTCGTGTAACTTACTAGACTGGTGGTATAGATCCTAGGGAACGTGGGGAGCCAAATGCAATTGTTATAAAAGGTTTATCAGACCTTGCTGAGGGAGTTCAAAAGGTGGCCTGTATATAAGCAATGTATGAAAGAGGCTGACAGTCCCCCCCTATGGTGGCTCCGGTGGATCCAGTCCACCTTCGGCCATTTATTAAAGGATTACCGGATGCTTTAAAAATATATGTCCAGTCCCTTAAGGAGAAAATTCAGGGGGCTATTGATCGTAATAAGCAAAATTCCCGAAGCCCTCCTGAGCATGTATTAACCCGGGTGGAAATTTTACACAATGTGGTTACACATGGGCGTGAGATGGGGTGGGTAGACCAGAGCAGCAACCCATGCAGGAGCCGGACAGTTCGGAAGACTAGCCGAGCTGAGCCTCTTCAGGGGCCGCCCCCTACCCCGTCACAGAAACCGGAGTGTTTTGGCTGCTGGTCAGATCAGAGCAGCAGCCTGCAGTGGAGCAGCCTCTGGCACCGTGTGTTTGCTCTGGGCGTGCCTCGAACACTGCTATATAAGCTTTCCACTGAGCATATACAGGAGCTGGTGGAATATTTAGAGGGAAAATCAGAGAACAAAGAGGAGGCACTGGTAACCGCCCCCCTCCCTGAGGACAAGTGAAACATTAACCCTTTCGTATCCTCACAAAGGGAGCCAAAAAACTAGTAGAAGCGGATGGGAAGCAGGACCGCCCCACCCGCTTTGTATTTTCTTGCCAATAGTCCAGTGATAAAGAACCATACATACATATTCCCGTCGGTTCAAGGCGGATAAGTGTGAAATTTCTAATTGACACGGGCGCACAAATCAGTGTTTTGAACAGGTGTCAAGCTGACAAACTTGGGATTAAACCATCAAGGAAAGCCGTCAATATAGTAGGGGTAACGGGTGTAGCAAAGAGATGTCCTTTAGCTTGAACCCACCTTTTTCTGCCTGGGGAAAAGCGGTTGACGGCTGTGGAAGTTGCCCTGAGTCCTTATAAGGCAAACATATTGGGATTTGATATTTTGGCAGGTAGACGGTGGTGCTTACCTAATGGGGAGATTTGGAGCTTTGGAAGCCACAGAGCAGAGGTAGCCCGTATTAGAATATTGCCACTTACCTCTGCACCCTTGCAGTTCGAAGGAACTACTGGCATTAGGATTTTGCAACTTGCTCCTGCTCTACCCACATCTACAATAACCTGTACTCCACAATACCCCCTGGCAAATGCAGCAAAATGGGTCATTACGGAGGTTATTAATGATCTTGAAGAAAGACAAATAATTAGCTGCACCCATTCTCCCTATAATTCTCCAGTTTGACCCGTTCGCAAGCCTGATGGGCAATGACGCCTAACTATTGATTATCGAAAACTGAATAATAATACCGCACCCCTAACAGCTGCCGTCCCAAACATAGCCTCGGTGGTGACTGTAATACAAACAGCAGCCCACCCATGGATGGCTGCTTTAGATGTTAAAGATATGTTCTTCATGATTCCCCTAAGGGAAGAAGACAAGGCACAATTTGCTTTTACTTGGGAAGGGAAGCAATACACTTTTAATCGGCTTCCTCAGGGGTACAAACACTCTCCTACTATTGCCCACAATGCCCTTGCTGCACTCATTGACACTGTACAGGTACCCTCGTGCATTTGCATATATCAATATATAGACGACATCTTAGTGGGCGGAGACTATAAGGAACAGGTAGGACAAGTAGCAGAAACTCTTTGGAATTTATTAACACAGAACGGATTAGATATTCCACCGTCCAAGTGCCAGGGTCCCAGCAAGGAAGTTAAATTCTTAGGGGCTTGGTGGATAGGAGGAGCCATAGCAATGCCTGATGATGTCCTGGCTACCATAGACAAGGGGCACACCCCAAACAGCAAAGCAGACTTGCAATGCCTGTTGGGTACATTAGGGTACTGGAGAAAACATATCCCAGGATTCTCAGTGATTGCCCGTCCCCTATATGACCTACTCTGAAAAAACAAGAAATGGAATTGGACTCTACAACATACAGAGGCCCTTAATGTTCTAAAAGATGAACTTAAAGCCTATCAAAAATTGGGCCCACTACATCCACAAGACCTATTAAGAGTGGAATGAGGGTTTGCAGAACATGCCTCCTATTGTGCCATATTCCAAAGGGGGCCAATAGGGCCAGCTAGACCTTTGTTGTTCTCTTCCACCGCATTTAAGGGAGCTGAACAACGATATTTGGAGTGGGAAAAGGGACTTCTCTCACTTACTCGAGCAGTTAAGGAGGCAGAGAAACTGTGTATGTCACAGGAAGTTATTGTACAAGGCCCTTTCCCTCTGTTGAATTCAATCCTTAAAGGGTCACCCCCCCCAAGGGGGTGGCACAGAAAGCAACAGTATGAAAATGGTACGCCTATTTAGAGGGAGTTAGTCAATTGTTACTACTAAAGGAGGGTTCTGTAAAAGTTTCAAAACTTCAACAACCTGTGAACGCTCATCCAGTCCTGCTGAGCCTGCCTTATAAACCCTCTCCAGTTAAAGAAGCACCTGAGCTAACTCAGGACTCAGACACACAAGGGGTCTGGTTCACTAATGCATTGGCCCATCGGGTAGGGACAAGCTGGCAGTACAAGGCAGCAGCATTGGAGATTGCTACAGGAAAAAGAATAACAGGGGAGGGGGAAGGTAGTGCTCAAGTAGGAGAACTGCGTGCTCTCTTATTAGCAGCAGAAGGAGGAGCCTCCACGATTTACACTGATTCCTATGCAACCTATAAGGGTGCCACTGAATTGATATGCCAATGGGAATCCAACCAGTGGGAAGTAAATCGCACCAGAGTGTGGAGAGCCGAAGATTGGCAAAGACTATTAGAGATAGGCAGGTCACAACCTTTGAGTGTGGGCTGGGTAAAAGGACATGCAAAAGATTGAACCCCCTCTGCCAAATGGAATCAACAAGCTGACTTTCTAGCCCAAATCAGAATAGCTGAAAGCATACCAGAGGAGTGGGCATGGTTAGCTGAATGGTTACACCTTAAGCAAGACCATTCTGGAAAAGCAGATCTCTATTATGAATGCTGATCCCAGGGCTGGCCAGTGTCCATGGGAACATGTGAAGCAATTCTTACAGCCTGTCCACAATGTCAGATCAGACTTAAAGCTGATCACCCAAATCAGGCCCCGGCCCTACATATCAGGTAGGGCAAGACTCTCTGGAGCACATGGCAAGTTGACTATGTTGGGCCATTGAGACCCTCTAATGGAAAGAAATACATCCTGGTGGGGGTAGAGGTAGTATCAGGATTATCAATGGCCACTGCTGTCAACATGGCCACTGGAGATCAAACCGTGCAAGCGCTGTGTGGGTGGTTTGGTGTCCTACCCACTCCTGAGAATATCCAGAGTGATAATGGCACATACTTTTCAGCTGCTGTGGTTCAAGACTGGGCTAGGGGAGAAGGTATTAAGTGGGTGTTTCATACACCATACTATCCCCAAGCCAATGGGATCGTGGAACGAACCAATGGTTTAATTAAAAAATATGCAGATGTATCATGACACAACTGGGACAAGCGATTAGCACAAGCTGTCTTCCTTGTCAATAACCGCTGGGGAATCTATGGAAGCCCCAAAATCAGGGCGTTTTGTCCTGAAAAGCCATTGACAGACAGCAACTTGACAACCAACAAAGAGAAAAAACAGCCCCCAAAAATAAAAGTGGGCCAGCCTGTCATGGTGAAATTACCATCTATTGGCATTGTGCCCATGACTCTAGCAAAACCCAGAGGGTTATATGCCTGGGAAGCCCTTGATGAGAATGGGAAAACCCACCGTATTAGTGTTCGGTGGATAGTTCCAGACTACTAACTCTGAAAGCCTGGTTCCTCCCCTGGGACCGAGGTCTGTTTTTGTGTTTCCTTGCAGGGTGAAGGAAGATGACAAGGTGGAAAAGGATCCAGATGCCTTGGAAACGACACCAACAATGACGGGGTGGAAGAGGATCCAGTTAACACCAGCAAGCCATTCAGAAGGCAGGCCTGCGACTGAAAACAGTAATGAACTGTGACTTATGTTTGGACTCAATAATTACCTCGGGCAATTGTTGATTGTTATAAGTACTTCAATTCTATTGTTGATTGTTATTAATAACTGTTTTGCAGGGGTAAGTCAACACATGAGATATGGTGATCCACAGTGGACATTAAGGCTCACCGGCAGTGTCCCCTTTTTACTTTGGAGGCAAGAGGTGACTGCAATACCACTCCAAAGTGTCAGATCATGACTGTAGTCACAGGGTGGATTGTGGCAGGATGCAAACCCCCTCTCTTCCCCTCCCTCCTTCGATATGGAAGGAGTAGACACATCTCCCTCTTTCTCTCTGCTGTTTGAGGCTAACAGCTTCTTTTGTTTGGCCCCAGAGCACCCTGGCCAGGACCGTTAGGAGAAGGGAGTGCCGAGGTGCCAGGGAGCCGCTGGGCGCCCGTGGCCAGTGTGGGGGATGTTTGGAAGCTTCAGGGGCACCCCACAGCCAGTGTGGGGGTGCAGAGAAGCTTCTGGAATGCCTATGGTCAGATCTGATCAGCCAATAAAAAAACGGGACTCTCGTCGAGACTTGACCCATTGTCGCGGGTCCCTTGGAGCACGAGCTTAGCCAGTGCCACCAGGAGCCACGGCACCCCCCCTCCCTGGGACTGAGACTCCGCTTGCCTTGCCACCACGTGTGTAAGTAAAATTAACCCTCGCAGGATTGCGAGTGCATCTACTTTCCGTGCACATTTTTCATGTGTATTTATACTTTCCATGCACATTTGCACATGTATTTTCCATGCTCAGTACGAGCATGTGTATAAATTAATCCTCGCAGAATCGCGAGTGTATTTTCCTCCCGTGCTTCCGCATAAGCACGTGTAATATTCCGTGCACATTTGCACGTGTATTTCTCCTCACAGGATTGCAAGTGTATTATAAATTTACCCTTGCAGAATCGTGAGTGTACACTTTCCGTACTCAATACGAGTATGTGTATCTGTCCTGTCCCAACAGATGGGATGAGGGATGAGTTAACTCTGAACGCAACACGTGCCCTGACTCAACAGATGAGATCAGGTGTGAGTTAACTCCAGGTAAATCTGCGTGGCAATGCGAAGTGAATGACAGACAATCACTCCGGGGGTCCAATTATGAATTTACTAAAAGCACATGGTGGTATACAAATTACAGCAATCAGTGACTTGGCAAAAGTATGTTATAGTACCACAAAACTTATCAATACATTGACAGCAAAAACCCTTCTAAAAACGGTGGATTGGCAACAATTAGTAACTGTAATGCAAAACTTAACAAGACTTTAGCAGCAGAATTTACAATGGTATTGCTTTATATGTTTAAGAAAAAGGAAGAGAGAGAGAGAAAAGGAAAACTAAGGTATCAGAAAGAGAAAGGGAAATAGAGAGAGAGACAGAGAGGGAGAGTAAGATATCACTACTCCACAGGTACATCGGTCCAGTGACAACCTCTGGAGGGGGGGACGCGTTGAAGATTTACATGCCGCCAACCTGTATCATACGTGAGGTTGTTTTATAACCCAGTTCATTTACATGCGAGATAAGAGAAGGCGGTTCATCTTCTCCCTCTGCTCGCTCTTCATGCTAATTAGGAAGACTCTTCTGGAAATGGGTCTGGGGTCTTCAAACTAGGGGAAAGTTCATGGTATTGACCAGAAGTGAGTTGTCTTGCCCGTCAGGGGTAGCTGTTGGTTCGTGATTTCTTCTGGTAGTTGGTTGTCCGACAGATGGTTCATCTCTATGTTCCCAATTAGGCCATGAGGCCTTTTACAGCAACACTGTTAATTGTCTTTATTTTCTAAGGTGTCTGCCTTCATGGCCATAAAACTTCGGGAAAGATAAGATGAGGTATCATCTATCGCTTCCTCCCAAAGTAACAAATACCAGACATTTAAGACATAACAAGGTCTTTGTTCTGCTAAGCATGGGGGGAGTGCTTCAAGGTTGTCACACCACCCCATGACTTAAACACTGTTTTTTGCTTCGTCGATGGTAGTGATCTTTATGTTCAAAACATCTTCTGCCAACCCGTGGTCCAAACAAGCATCATCTTTGGGAGTGGTGATTCTTACATAAAGGACACAAGGAGAAAACAGAGAAGAGGTAGAAGAAAACAAGCAAGAAATCATATACTTATGCCAACCATTAAAAACAGTAATCTAGTTATTATGGATAGTTTAATTTGAAATAACCATCGTTCCCACTCAGTCCCTCAGAACGTTTCCTATTTCTTCCTGTTCTCAGTAGCTTCCATTAGCTGTACTTCTGGGTCGGTTGCCTCCACCACATCTTTGATGGTGTCCCCCATGCAAGGCAGACACAACCATGTGGCATGCCCTGCCATGAATCTACTAGTTGATTGTTGTTTTTTTTTCTTTTTAAATAGTCAGTAGAGAAATGAAGAGAAAATGCAAATGTAAATATGTATTTATGAACAGCTTTTTACATAAGGACTTAGGAAAAAGTTTAGAGCAAAACCAAAAATGTGGGGACCTAAGTTGACTAAGATGGTTACACGCATTAACTGACTAAACAGTATTCACATATGGCTTGACCACAGGTAAGAAGGCTACTACTACATGGGAAAACCCATCTCTCTCCCTCAACAGGCAAATAATAACACATGCACATAAATCAAACAAATTTTAAATGTTCAATTAAACATTTGAGTTACTATCACAACAACCAACCTTATAACTCAAATGTATAATGCAAAACTCAGACTCTCAGTGGCAGTTCGCTGTACTGCTGAGCTTTTTCTGGGCAGCTGATGATCATATGACTGGTGCTCCGGCAGAAATGGCATTTTTTGGGCTGCGGCGGAAGCTTGCATTCTTTGGTGTGGGGACCCTGCTCACCGCAATTGTAGCACTTGTCTTTTCTCTGGGGTTTCTTCTTACCGATGCAGTAAGCGC
This sequence comes from Patagioenas fasciata, assembly GCF_037038585.1. Lineage (NCBI taxonomy): Eukaryota > Metazoa > Chordata > Aves > Columbiformes > Columbidae > Patagioenas > Patagioenas fasciata. The sequence goes on from NC_092559.1 coordinate 50,458,970, forward strand.
CCCCCAGGCCTGTCACCCAAATACACTCTAAGCCCTTGGGTGACTCCATGAAGGTGAACTGCACAGCTTCACCATCCTCCAGGCTGCAGAAACCCTTTGCATGGATCTTACTCTGGTGCACAAAGACTTTGCCGGGTGAGTCCAGAGTCTTGCTGCCCATGGTGGTCATGGTGAGGAAGCCAAAACCCAGGCGGGTATTGAACCATTTGCAAGTGCCGGAACCATACAGGGTAGGCGAGGTTCCAACCAGCTCCTCGCCTGCAGACTGCTGATGGAAGACAGCTGCCATGTTTTCCACCTCTGCTGATCACCACCCTCGTCCTTGAGCACAGACAAGACAACACTGGAAGTACTGCCCCTTCTATGGTGGTCATGGTATACGTTGAGAGAGGTACATCATGGGAGCTGATCTCCATATTTAGGTAGGTCTTCCGAGTTCAAGCTCGTTTATAGTTGGTGCATTCACTGCAATTGGCGATTTCTGGACCTACTGTGTCTAGGATTTCAATGCATCATTCAGTATCTCATTCAAGAATAAATTCATGATCATAAGAATCGCTCTCAATTGTAAGGAGGCCACCATTCTAGATAGGTATACCATGTATAACTTTCTTAGAAGCACAACTACAATTAAATGAGTCTGATCCATTGTCAAAGGGTGGCCATTTGCAACATGTTTTGTTTTGGTTTTTCATAAATCAATCCAAGTAGAGTTTGTTGGGAAAATGAATTGGGTCCCAGAGGGGTCAAAACCTGCTATTTTTATCAAGGTGGATGTAATCTAATTTCTTTAATAGAATTTCAGAAAGCTTTATGTTAATCATTACAAACCTAAAATGTTCTCCTGCAGAAGCAGGCAATGTAACACATATACCCTGATTGGTTGGATTCCAAAGGTGAACAAACCCTTGCATTATTTCTTAGGTTTCGGTTAGTTCAACTTTCAGGAGTTTTTTTAGCAATGCATCCAAACGGTATATATCCACAACACAAAATTCACAAGTAGCTCCAGGCCATTTTCTCTATTCTTTACCATAAGTGTTTTTTGTCTAATTCTATAAAGATTTAGTTTTCCAAAAGGACACTTCTAATAAAAATGAAACCGATCACAAAGAATAACATGCTTATGACAACTAAACAATTCTATAAACCCCATATAACATGGTGTCTTCAATTAGTCATTTACATATGCTTTGATGAAGCAGAAACTTTTGAAAGGCGAAGATGTGAAGATCTATTTATTTTCTCTTCTTCCTGCAAGAAAAGAGGTCTTTGTTCTGCTAAGCATGGGGGGAGCGCTTCAAGGTTGTCACAGTATCCCTTTAAAAATAATCCCACACCGTGTTCAGGCAAGCGCGTACTCTTCCTGGACTCGGGCAGCTCCGGCATTGTTTTGGGTGAAGCCACGTGCATGCACACTGTGGACCTCCTGTTGTATTAGTTGCTGCCCCTTAATAATTTGCTCAACTGATATCCGAACCTGTATTCAAGTCACTTTGGAGTGCTAAAACCCTGTTACCCTCCTGTCCCTTAAACTAACCTCGGGGTGCCTCCATGACAACTGTGTTGCCCCATACAATGATGTCATCAATATACTGCAATTGTTCTGGAACTATACCTTGTTCCAGCGTGGTTTGAGTCATTCCATGGCAGATGGTAGGGCTGCATTTCCACCCCAGGACAAGCGATTACACATGTACTGGATGCCCCTCCAGGTGAAAGCAAACTGTGGCCTGCATTCTGCTGCTAAAAGAATAGAGAAAAAAGCATTAGTAATAGTCTACAGTTAGTCTCCACTTTTCACTAGACTTACGCACTGGCCAAATTGGGCTGTTAAAAGGTGAGTGAGTCTTACTGATCACACCCTGGCTTTCCAATTGACTGATAACTTCTGGATAGGAATCAAAGAGTCTCGATTGGTGCAATATTGCCGGTGATGCATTGTCATGGTAGCAATTGGCACCTGCTGATTGTCAACCATCAGCAGGCCTACAACAGAAGGGTCATCTGAGAGACCAGGCAAATCAGACAGCTGTTCAAATGTCTCAGTGTCCACAGCTGCTATGCCAAATGCCCACCTATACCCTTTTGGGTCCTTAAAATACCCTCTCCTGAGGTAGTCTATGCCAAGGATGCATGGAGCATCTGGGCCAGTCACAATGGGATGCTTTTGCCAGTCTTTCCCAGTTAGGCTCATTTCAGCCTCTACAACGGTCATTTCCTGGGATCCCCCAGTCACTCCAACAATATTGATGGATTGTGTTCCTTTATAGTTGGAAGGAATTATCATGCACTGAGCACCAGTGTCTACCAAAGCTTTCTACTCCTGGGGGTGTGTTGTACCAGGCTATCGTATCTGCACAGTCCAGTAAACTCTGTTGTCCTTTTCCTCCGCCTGGCTGGAGGCAGGGCCCCTCTAATTTCTGTTTTGCACAGTCTCTGTATATGAATTAGAGGTTCCTTCAAGAGGATCAGAATCACTTTTGTCCTTTCTGTAAATTGGAGCAGCCATTTTCCTAGGAGTTTTTCCTCTTAGCTCACGTACTCATTCCTGAAGTTCTGAGGTAGGTCTTCCATGCCACCTCCTCATGTTTTCTCCCTGGTCTCATAGGAAAAACCACAGTGTTCCTCTCTTCATGTACTTCTTCTGCCCTCTCTCTTGACATTGGAAATGCCTTCTCCTAATAGCTGAAAGCCGAAGCTGCTTAACCATGTCAGAAATGTGTTGTTCACCTGAAGCTGTTCAGATCATTGATGCCAATGACTTAGCATATGCAGGTGGTGCGCTTTGTACAGACCTGCACCACATAGGTTGTGTACAAAGGATTCTATCTGCGTCTGTCCCCTCTTGGCTGTTTGGCTCAAAATAGATCTCCCACACAGTTATTTCTCTCAGGAACTGGATACCTCTCTCTATAGTATTCCATTTCCCTGGATTACGTATAACATCTTCCTTGAAGGGAAACCTTGCCTTCATGGCTGTTAGGAGTCGCCTCCAGAGGGTGGAGGAGTTGTTCTCTCTTGAAATTGCGCTATCAAGGGTGGTTACCTTGACAGAGATCCCAACTTCCTGGCTTCTCCACCTTCTAGTTCCAGACTATCAGCTCCATTATCCCAGCATTGGAGCAGCCAGGTTGCAACATTATCACCTTCACGAGGACTAAAGTCTTTTCGCATATCTCTCAGCTCACTTGTAGAAAAGGATAGAGTGATCACTTCCTCTCCTCCTTGTGTTGATGATGCCCCTTGGTCATCATCTGCAGCACAGGAAGTCCTTCTTGTGATTCTCTTAACACTGGCAACTGATGCTGACATGGGCTCACTATCTCTTGATTTATTTCCAGAGTCTAAATGACTCTCACTTGCATTGGCATAATTACAGTGGCTGTTGTGGTTACAGCAGTCACAGCAGTGGTGCCCATTGTGGGGGTGCACAGTAGCAACAGTGTCTGCTGTCAGGGAGGCAGTGACCTTGGGATCTTCACTCTGTGTGGGAGCTGTAGCTGCCTTGTCTTTTGCTGAAGCTCGAGAGGCAGCAGTGTCTGTGTTCAGCGGGGGGGCAGTGGTGGCTATGGGGGCTGTAGTCGTAGCTTTTGCTGCCTTACTTTGTTTGGAGCAACCAACCGTGTCTCTTGCCTAGGCTTCAGCAGATGCCACGTAAGTCTCAGGAGTCAAAAAAGATGCAATCCTCCTATTTAACTTCATCTCTCTTATCACTAGAATGAACTGACACACATTCAGTAAGCCTGACAATACCAACAGGGTGCAATCAAATCTCCAAGGATATTCAAAGCTCTCAAAAACATTTGTAATCTCTCTTAATGTAAAAGTAAGGGTATCATTAGTCAGCTTTTCAATAGATTGGCGCATCCAATTAGAAAACTCATAGGTGTATTTCTCTTTAATCTACTGGAGGTTTCTCTAGATACAACAGTAATGATTATAAATTCATTATCGGCTGGAGTATAATAAAATAAATCAGTGCCAAACCACACAGTAAAATCATCACCGTTGTCCAGTTTCCAGATGTAATAAATAAGGTACTGCAGGACACACTGTAGAGAGTAACTGATCCAACTTATGCCACAGCATCTTTAAACCAATGTAATTCAACCTGCTTTAATACTACTAGATGATGTCCAAAGCACACGGACCTGTATCTCAACTCTATGAGTTGGCACTGTGCCAAGAAAATTGAATCTGTGTTACAGTAAGAACACCAAAATCCTGTGCTGTACAGCTTGAACATAAATTTCAGGCCTGTGTCAAGTTTCAAGATAAACTCCACTCATTGTAACCAAGGAGTCTGCCAGGGCCTGGCAGCTCCCACTTGGTACCAGCAATTACACCACCTGTGTGGCCTTGCCTGTATCTAAACTGCAGGAAGAAGAAAAATAAAAAAAAATGGAAAAAGCAGGCTGCCCGCTGCTAAAGAGGCAAAAAGGGTGGCTCTTCCCCCTCCCCACCACAGCAATATTGCTGCTAGTGAACTATAGTTCTGAATGAAAGAGACTGAGGGTGAATTTAAAGGTATTCCCAGCGGATCCGTAGTTCCAATGAAGCTGGGAAATTAAACCACAATTTTTTTAATAGACTTATTCTGTAGTAACTAGTTGTAAGAGACTTCCTTGTAAATTCACTATGCTAGTTCTTGGGGCCATGGGAAAGAAAGAAAGGCTGTTTTGGAAACCAATGGAATGCCGAATTTGGAACAAAGTTTTAACACATGAACAACCCGTAGAAGGCAGATTTAGCAGTAAAGTGGGACAATAAAGCCCCCTTTAAACTGGCTCTGAGGCATATACATATCACCTGTCACCCTCCTCACAAGCTTTAAATCCCTGTAAATAATACCCTCCTTCACCAAAGATGAGGTAAGTCATAACAAGGTAAGTGTACCAGAAGGTGCATGTAGCACACCAAGATATAGCTATAATATGAAAGCATTCAGCTTACACCTAAAATATACCTGCTACCCATCAGGTCATCTTGAAGCCCAACTCTAGCCCAACCACCACAACTAAATGCAATTAAAAATCCATTTAACCTTTAAACTAAAACATTCTTCCAACTTAGTATAGGCAATAGAAAAAGCTATTGGCACGATATAGACTCGTACTGTAAGGGAAAGATGAAATAACAATGAATAAGCCAAGCAATAAATAGCAAAGATAAACGCTTGTACCTCTTGCATCATGATTTAACGAGAACCACCAAGCAAAGCGGACTTAAGCTTGCCATCCCGAAACCAAGTGAGCTACTTACAAGCAGCTATTTCCTGAGCGAACCCATCTCTGTTGCAAAAGAGTGAGATGACTTGTTAGTAGAAGTGAAAAGTCAACCGAGCTGGGTGATTGCTGGTTACCTGTGAAATGAATCTAAGTTCCACCTTGACACCTCCAAAGACCTTCAGTTACCTTACCCCTCATGAAGACAGTCAAGAGTGATTTAAAGGAGGTACAGCTCCTTCAAAAAAGAATACAACCTCTCCTAGCGGATAACTACTGACCGTATGAACAAAACTGTGGGCCTTCAAGCAGCCACCAACAAAGAATGCATCAAAGCTCAACCCTAAAAAATTTAAAAACTATATGACTCCCTTTCTACCAACAGGTTAACCTATAATAATAGGAGAATTTATACTAAAATGAGTAACTAGGGCATGCCCCTCTTAAGCGGAAGCTTACATTCCCACATTATTAACAGACAACTAATATCCCCACTCCAACAATATTAGATATTTAGCCGTCTGTTAACCCAACCCAGGAGTGCCTACTAGAAAGATTAAAATCTGTAAAAGGAACTAGGCAAACCTAAGGCCCAACTGTTTATCAAAAATACAGCCTTCAGCCAAACCAAGTATTGAAGGTGATGCCTGCCCAGTGACACCATGTTCAATGGCCGCAGTATCCTAACAGTGCGAAGGTAGCACAATCGTCTCATAAGTCGAGACTTGTATGAATGGCTAAACGAGGTCTCTTACAGATAATCAGTGAAATTCATCTCCTGTGCAAAAGCAAGAATGAGCACATAAGACGAGAAGACCCTGTGGAACTTAAAAATCAGAAGCCACTCCATAACAAAATCAAACCTACTCGGCCTACCATTACACTAAAATGCTGGATCACATTTTTTCAGTTGGGGCAACCTTGGAGAAAAACAGATTCTCCCAGGACCATCCTCTCTTGACCAAGAGCAACCCCTCAACATACTAGTAGTAACCAGACCCAATACAATTGATCAATGGACCAAGCTACCCCAGGGACAACAGCACAATCCCCTCCAAGAGCCCATATCGACGAGGGGGTTTACGACCTTGATGTTGGATCAGGACATCCTAATGGTGCAGCCACTATTAAGGTTTTGTTTGTTCAATGATTAACAGTCCTACGTGATCTGAGTTCAGACTAGAGCAATCCAGGTCAATTTCTATCTATGATGAACTTTTCCTAGTATGAAAGGACCAGAAAAGTGGGGCCAATGCTACGATGTATGCCCCCTCTCTAAGTAATGTCTTCAACTGAATTACCAAGAGATCTCCCATAATGCCTTATCCTAGAAAAGGATCGCTAGTGTGGCAGAGTTTGGTAAATGCAAAAGGTTTAAGCCCTTTACTCAGAGGTTGAAGTCCTCTCCCTAGCTTCTTACCCACTCATGATCTTAATTTACCTTATTATATCACTATCATATGCCGTACCAATCTTAATCGCTGTAGCCTTCCTAACACTAGTAGAACGAAAAGTCCTAAGTTATATACAAGCTCGAAAAGGCCCAAACATTGTAGGGCCTTTTGGGCTACTTCAACCAGTAGCAGATGGAGTGAAGCTATTCATTAAAGAACCTATTCACCCATCCACCTCCTCCTCATTTATCTTTATCATAACTCCCATGTTAGCCCTCCTTCTAGCAATCACAATCTGAATCCCCCTCCCCCTCCCCTTCTCCCTCGCCAACTTTAACCTAGGCCTCCTCTTCCTCCTAGCCATATCAAGTCTAGCAGTATACTCAACCTTGTGATCTGGCTGAGCCTCTAACTCAAAATATGCCCTTATTGGAGCACTACGGGCAGTAGCACAGACCACTTCCTATGAAGTAACATTAGCCATTATTCTTATCCATAATTATATTAAGCGAAAAATATATCCTGAACACCCTTGCCGTCACGCAAGAACCACTGTACCTCATCTTTTCTTCCTGATCCCTTGCAATAATATGGTATATCTCCACCCTTGCCGAAACTAACCACACTCCATTCAATCTTACAGAAGGAGAATCCAAACTAGTCTCAGGCTTCAATGTAGAGTGTGCTGCAGGCCCATTTGCCCTGTTCTTCTTAGCCGAATATGCAAACATCATACTAATAAACACCATAACTACTATCTTATTCCTCAAGCCAAGTTTGCTTAATCTACCTTCAGAACTATTTCCCATAATCCTAGCTACAAAAACCCTTCTTCTCTCCTCAGGTTTCCTGTGAATCTGTGCCTCCTACCCACGATTCTGCTATGACCAACTCATGCACCTTCTTTGAAAGAACTTCCTACCACTAAAACTAGCATTATGCCTTTGGCACACTAGCATATGGATCTGTTATGCAGGCCTCCCACCTTACCTAAGAAAATGTACCCAAACAAAAGAAAAGTGCCTGAACACTATAAGGGTCACTATGGTAAAGTGAACATAGAGGTATACCAGCCCTCTCATTTCCTAAAAAACTTAGAAAAGTAGGAATCGAGCCTACAAAGAAGAGATCAAAACTCCTCATACTTCCTTTATATTATTTCCTAGTAGAGTCAGCTAACAAAGCTATCGGACCCATACCCTGAAAATGATGGTTTAACTCCTTCCCCTACTAATGAACCCACATGCAAAACTAATTTCAGCCCTGAGCCTACTCCTAGGGACAATCGTCACCATCTCGAGTAATCACTGAGTAATAGCCTGAACTGGACCAGAAATTAACACTCTCACCATCATCCCTCTTATCTCAAAATTCCCACCACCTTTGAGCCATTGAGGCTACAATCAAGTACTTCCTAGTACAAGCAGCTGCCTCAGCACTACTCCTGTTCTCAAGCATATCCAATGCTTGAGCCACTGCACAATGAGACATCACCCAGTTAACCCACCCAACATCGTGTTTCCTGCTAACAACAGCAATCGCAATAAAACTAGGATTAGTACCATTCCACTTTTGGTTTCCAGAAGTACTCCAGTGTTCATCCCTAACTACTGCACTACTACTATCAACAATAATGAAATTCACCCCAATCACCATCCTCTTCCTAACATCCCACTCACTAAATCCAACCCTACTAACCATTGTAGCCATCATCTCAGCAGCCCTAGGATGCTGAATATGACTAAACCAAATGCAAATACAAAAAATTCTAGCTTTGTCCTCCATCTCACACATAGGTTGAATGGCAATTATCATTATTTGCAACTCAAACCTTACCCTACTAATCTATTTGTACACCTTAATAACCGCCACCTTATTTCCTATCCTCAACACAACCAAAGTTCTAAAACTAACAACAATAATAATTTCATGAACAAAAACCCCCATACTAAACACAACCTTACTCTCACTAGCAGGTCTTCCACCACTAACAGGCTTCCTACTGAAATGACTTATTATCCAAGAACTTAGTAAACAAGAAATAACCATAGCAGCTACAATCATTGCCATACTATCACTATTTGGACTATTCTTCTACCTCCGCCTTGCATATTACTCAACAATCACCCTCCCACCAAACACCATAAACCACATAAAACAGTGGCATATGGATAAAACAACAAACACCCTAATTGCTACCCTAACCTCTCTCATTGCCCTACTCCTTCCACTCTCCCCTATAATCCTCACAACCCTCTAGAAACTCAGGACTGACCTAAACCAAAGGCCTTCAAAGCCTTAAACAAGTTAAACTCTCTTAGTTTCTGGTAAGACCCACAGGATCTTACACCTGGCGAGAGGGGTCAAGGACAAGAGGAAGAGCTTTTTCAAATACGTGGCAGGTAAAACTAACACCAGAGGCAATGTAGGCCCACTGATGAACGAGGTGGATGCCCTGGTGACAGAAGATATAGAGAAGACAGAGTTACTGAAGGTCTTCTTTATCTACTCTGCCAGAAGCTGTCCTGAGGAGCCCCATACCACTGAGCCCCAGAGGAAGGCAGGACAATGGAGGAGTTTGCCTCGGTTGATGAGGACTGGGTTAGGGAGCAGTTAGGCAATCTGGACATCCATAAATCCATGGGTCTGGATGGGATGCACCCACGGGTGCTGAGGGAGCTGGTTGAGGTCATTGCTGGACCGCTCTCCATCATCTTTGCCAGGTCTTGGCAAACGGGAGAGGTGCCTGAGAACTGGAGGAAAGCAAATGTCACTCCAGTCTTCAAAAAAGGCAAGAAGGAGGACCTGGGTAACTCTAGACCAGTCAACCTCACCTCCATCCCTGGGAAACTGATGGAACGACTTATCCTTGGTGCCATCTCAAGGCATATCAGGGATAACAGGGTCATTAGGGGCAGTCAACATGGCTTCACCAAAGGGAAGTCATGCTTAACCAACCTCATTGACTTTTATGAGGACATAACAAGATGGATGGATGATGGCAGAGCAGTGGACGTGGTGTGGGGGACTACGGCAAGTATGGGTAACTATGTCGTGGTTGAGACGGACAAATGGCAACGTGGTCTACTTTGACTTGAGTAAGGCATTTGACACAGTCTCCCACAGCATCCTCACAGCTAAACTGAGGGAGTGCGGTCTGGATGAACGGGTAGTGAGGTGGACTGCGAACGGGCTGAAGGGAAGAAGCCAGAGAGTCGTGGTCAATGGGGCTGAGTCTAGTTGGAGGCCTGTATCTAGTGGAGTGCCTCAGGGGTCAGTACTGGGGCCTATATTATTCAATATACTCATCAATGATTTGGATGAGGGAATAGAGTGTACTATCAGCAAGTTTGCTGATGACACCAAGTTGGGAAGAGTGGCTGACACCCCAGAAGGGAAAGTGTAGAGTCTTGAATCTGGGTAGGAACAATCCCAGGTTCCAGTATAAGTTGGGTAATGACCTATTAGAGAGCAGTGTAGGGGAAAGGGACCTGGGGGTCCTCGTGGACAGCAGGATGACCATGAGCCAGCACTGTGCCCTTGTGCCCAGGAAGGTCAATGGCATCCTGGGGTGCATTACAAGGGGGGTGGTCAGTAGGTCGATAGAGGTTCTCCTTCCCTTTACTCTGTCCTGGTGAGACCACATCTGAAATATTGTGTCCAGTTCTGGGTCCCTCAGTTCAAGAAGGACAGGGAGCTGCTGGAAAGAGTCCAGCGTAGGGTAACAAAGATGATTAAGGGAGTGGAGCATCTCCCTTATGAGGAAAGGCTGAGGGAGCTGGGTCTCTTTAGCTTGGAGGAGACTGAGGGGTGACCTCATTAATATTTACATATAGATAAAGGGTGAGTGTCACGAGGATGGAACCAGGCTTTTCTCGGTGACAACCAATGATAGGACAAGGGGCAATGGGTACAAACTGGAACACAAAAGATTCCACTTAAATTTGAGAAGAAACTTCTTCACAGTGAGGGTGACAGAACACTGGAACAGGCTGCCCAGGGAGGTTGTGGAGTCTCCTACTCTGGAGGCATTCAAGACCTGCCTAGATGCCTTCCTGTGTAACCTCATCTAGGTGTTCTACTCCGGCAGGCAGATTGGACTAGATGATCTTTTGAGGTCCCTTCCAATCCCTAACATTCTGTGATTCTGTGACATTAACCTGCATCCTCTGCATGCAACCCAGACTCTTTAATTAAGCTAGGACCTTACCTAGACAGATAAGCCTCGATCCCATAAACCCCTGGTTAACAGGCAGGTGCCTAAACCAACAGGCTTCTATCTACTAGACTCTGGCACTCTTAACACGCATCAATGAGCTTGCAACTCGACGTGAAACTTTCACTACAGAGTCGAGAAGAAGAGGAATTGAACGTCTTAAAAAGGACTACAGCCTAATGCTTTAAACACTCAGCCATCTTACCTGTGACCAGAATCAATCGATGATTATTCTCAACTAACCACAAAGACATTGGCACTCTGTACTTAATCTTCTGCGCGTGAGCCGGTATCGTTGGTACCACACTTAGCCTTTTCATCTGTGCAGAACTTGGCCAACCAGGTACCCTCTTAGGAGACAACCAAATTATGTAATTGTTACTGCCCATGCCTTTGTAATAATTTTCTTTATAGTGATACCAATTATAATCGTCAGTTTTGGAAACTGACTAGTTCCCCTTATAATTGGTGCCCCTGACATGGCATTCCCATGAATAAACAACATAAACTTCTGACTCCTACCCCCATCCTTTCTACTCCTACTAGCTTCCTCCACAGTCGAAGCTGGTACAGGTACAGGATGAACCATGTACCCTCCCTTAGCTGGCAACCTAGCCCATGCTGGAGTTTCTGTAGACCTGGCCATCTTCTCCCTCCACCTTGCCGGTGTTTCCTCCATTCTAGGAGCCATTAATTTTATTACAACCACCATTAACATAAAACCACCAACTCTCTCAAAATACCAAACCCCCTTATTCGTATGATCCATTCTCATCACTGCCATCCTTCTTCTACTCTCCCTCCCAGTTCTCGCTGCTGGCATTACTATACTACTTAAAGATCAAAAACTGAACACCACATTCTTTGACCCAGCTGGTGGAGGTGATCCAGTTCTATATCAACACCTCTTCTGATTCTTTGGCCACCCCGAAGTCTATATCCTAATCCTACCAGATTTTGGAATTATCTCACACGTAGTAGCCTACTATGCAAGTAAAAAAGAACCCTTCGGCTATATAGGAATAGTATGAGCCATATTATCTATTGGATTCCTAGGTTTTATCGTTTGAGCTCATCATATATTTACAGTAGGTATAGACATAGATACTTGAGCATACTTTACATCAGCCACCATAATCATTGCTATCCCAATGGGTATTAAAGTTTTCAGCTGATTAGCTACACTCCATGGAGGAACCATCAAATGAGATTCATGCTAATAAAAAAAACTATCTTCAAACACCATTGACCCACAAGAAGTTGAGCTAATCTGAACAGTCCTACCAGCCATCATCCTCGTCTTGCCCTTCCATCCCTACAAATCCTGTACATAATGGATGAAACTGATGAACCCAACTTAACTGTAAAAGCTATTGGTCATCAATTATATTGGACCTATGAATATACAGACTTAAAGGACTTAACATTCGACTCGTACATAATCCCAACAACAGAACTTCCGCCAGGACATTTCCAACTACCAGAAGTTGACCACCATGTTGTTGTCCCTATGGAATCCCCAATTTGTCCTATGCTCCTGAGCAATCCCCTCACTAGGAGTAAAAACCGATGCAATTCCTGGATGACTAAACCAAACATCATTTATCACCACCTGACCAGGAATCTTCTACAGTCAATGCTCAGAAATCTGTGGGGCTAACCACAGCTACACGCCAATTGTGGTAGAATCTACTCCCCTCTCCCATTTCGAATCCTGATCTACACTACTATGTTCCTAATCATTAAGAAGCTATATGCCCGCGCTAGCCTTTTAAGCTAGAGAAAGAGGACTACCCACTCCTCCTTAATGACATGCCACAACCCAAATCCATGATTCTTCATTATATTACTATCATTATTAACTTTTTTCCTAATTATCCCTAACAACCACTAAAACAACACCCTGAACTTGACCATGAACCTAAGCTTCTTTGATCAAGTCACAAGTCCATGCCTCTTAGGAGCTCCACTAATCCTTCTCTCAATATTATTCCCCACCCTACTACTCCCTACACCTAACAACCACTGAATCGCTAATCACCTCTCTACTCTCCAACTTTGACTTTTTCGTCTAATCACAAAACAACTAATAATCCCGCTAAACAAAAACGGTCACAAGTGAGCTCTACTCCTAACCTCATTAATAGTGCTCCTACTTATAATCAATCTACTAGGCCTTCTACCATATACATTTACCCCAACCACTCAACTATCAATTAACATAGCACTAGCCGTCCCACTCTGACTTGCCACCCTTCTTACAGGATTACGAAATCAACCTTCAGCCTCCTTAAGCCACCTTCTGCCCAAAGGTACACTCACGCCGCTAATCCCAACCCTAATTATAATCGAAACTACCAACCTATTAATCCACCCACTAGCCCTAGGAGTCCGCCTTACAGCTAACCTCACAGCAGGACACCTACTTATTCAACTTATCTCTACAGCTACCACTGCTCTAACCCCTATTATACCAACAATCTCAATCCTAACCACATTCATTCTTCTTCTGCTAACCATTCTAGAAGTAGCAGTAGCCATAATTCAAGCCTATGTCTTTGTCCTATTCCTAAGCCTCTACTTACAGGAAAACATTTAATGGCCCACCAAGCTCACTCCTACCATATAGTAGCTCCAAGCCCCTGACCCATCTTTGGAGCAGCAACTATCCTACTCAGTACCTCAGGACTAATTATATGATTCCACTACAACTCTTCACAACTTTTAGCTTTAGTATTGCTCTCCATAATTCTAGTCATACTACAATGATGATGAGATATTGTACATGAAAGCACATTCCAAGGTCACCACACCCCCACCATGCAAAAAGGCATACGATATGGAATAATCCTATTCATTACATCAGAAGCATTCTTCTTCCTAGACTTTTTTTTGAACATTCTTCCACTCTAGCCCAGTTCCCACCCCAGAACTAGGCAGACAATGACCTCCAACAGGAATCAACCCACTCAACCCTCTAGAAGTACCACTACTAGATACAGCCATCCTACTTGCCTCAGGTGTTACTGTGACATGAACATTACAGAAAGTAACTGAAAACAGGTAATCCATGCACTTGCCCTAACAATTTTACTAGGATTCTACTTCACAGTACTTCAAGCAATAGAGTACTATGAAGCACCCTTTTCTATTGCTGATGGAGTATACGGCTCAATCTTCATCACTACAGGATTCCATTGCCTCCATGTAATCATTGGATCCTCCTTCCTATCAGCCTGCCTTTTACAACTAGTTAAATTCCACTTCACATCGAACCATCACTTTGGGTTTGAAGCAGCAGCCTGATATTGATATTTTGTAGACATTATCTGATTATTCCTCTACATAACTATCTATTGATGAGGAACCTGCTCTTATAGTATATTAATTACAATTGACTTCCAATCTTTAAAATCTGGTGCAACCCCAGAGAAGAGCAATTAACATAATCACATTTATACTCACCTTGTCCCTCACCTTATGTATTATCCTAACCACACTAAACTTCTGACTCGCCGAAACAAACCCAGACTCAGAAAAACTATCCTCATATGAATGCGGCTGTGACCCACTCGGATCCCATTTTCAATCCGATTCTTCCTTAGTGGCAATCCTATTCCTTCTTTTTGACCTAGAAATTGCCCTTCTTCTCCCCCTCCCATGAGCCGCCCAACTTCTATCCCCTATCACCACACTCATCTGAGCTTCCACCCTCATCCTCCTACTTACGCTAGGACTAATCTATGAATGAATGCAAGGAGGCTTAGAATGAGCACAGTTCTCATATGCCCCCAAAAATTCCTATGGACTAATACCACTATATATAGTCTCCTAATCACTACCCTTAGTTTCCAATGACTAGTCCCAACATACTACCCCCACAAAAGTCTAACCCAATGAACTGGCATAAAGTCTCATCCCCCCTGCTAGTTCTGTCCTGCTGACTACTTCCACTCATGATTATGGCAAGCCAAAACCTTTGTGTGTGTGAGCTTCACACTTAGCAACCTTCTGCATGGGGGAGAGGTGAGACAGTGGGAGTCAAATCCATCCTCTTCCACTTAGAAATGCTGTAAATATAGAGATTGGGTCAGTCCTGGTTCAGCAATGAAATAAAACTTGCTGTGGCTTTGCATACTGCTCCAGAAACTGTCCTCGTGTTCACTCAGTCCTGTAGTAACTGTGAGACAGCATGGCTTAACTTAGTTCCCTTAAACTAGAAGGGTACAAATGTCTTTAACAAATGTCATGTTAAGAGAGTTAAACAGTAAGTGATTTATTGAAAATTAGTTTGTTATTCAGTAAACTTGTTAATGAGTAGCCAGAACCCTGGCTGGAGGAGGAGGTGTTCTTCATCTGTTCCTGCACCCCACTTTCTTGTCTTGTCTCTGGCTGAGCTATCGCCCAGTACAAATAATAAGAGGTTTTGTGGAGATTACACTTCTTTCTTCTGTCCTGAAACTGTTGGGAGACCTTCAGAAGGACATGTGAAGAAGGTTAACTCCTGCACAGAATGTTTTTTCCTTGCTGATTAACACAACATTACTGCATACCAACCTTTGTGTTGAATGTGGTCTTTTTTTATTTTTTTTTAAAGTACAGATGTCTTCAAGCAGATAGTTAGTTACTGCAGGGGAAGGTTTGGGAAAACTGCTTTCTGACCTTCCCACGTGACAAGGCAGAGTGCTGTCACTGGCTCTAAACCAAACCGGTGTCACTTGATGACCTGTTTGTTCATTAACTGAACTCCGATGCCGGCTTCATCTGCTCTTTGCACACTTACTCCAGCTGCTGACTGAGGACAGAATTGCTAACATGTGGCATTACTCACAGGCATTATTAAACATAACCAGACACTAGCATACTGGTTTCTGGAGAGACTGGAGGAGTCTGCCATGTGTGCATACTGCAGAAAGCATATTCTTAAATGTTACTTGCTGAACATGTGTACCGTGTCAGGTTATGCATTTTAAAAATGAGGGAACATTTTGCAGGAATCAAAGGGGAAATGATCTCTGCCACAGACAGCACAAACACTGCAACTGTGAAATGGAAGATGCTTGAAGTATGTAGCTTAAATCAAACCACCTTTTAAAATACTAGGCAAAGTAGTGAAACACTTCTGCAGTTTCACTTACTTAAAGAAGAATTGCTGAATTACACACAAGTTAAATTGTAGATTTATTTCCTCTTCTGTGTGCTTGCACATGCTGGATTCAAAATGAATGTGAAGTGGTTCATCAGTATTTTCAAATGTTTTAGATGCTTTGACTTGTGAACAGCTATAGCAATGTCTATGGAGTATTAATCCTTCAGGTTCTGATTTACTGCTTAGTGGGGTGTCACTGATACTTTATGCTTTGAATGAGAATTGAATTAAGGAGGAAGCTCTTTTTGGACCTACATTAGACTCATATAAAAATCTTTGCAAAAAAAGATTATTCAGTATTGAAAGAACTAAAAATGCTGCAGCCCGAATTGAAGTCTTGAAGCCTCTGGGTAAGGATTAAGGGACAGACAAACAAAGCAGATGTTGTCGTGGGAGTCTACTATAGGCCACACAGCTAGGATGATGACAATGATGAGTTATTCTTTAAGGAACTAAAGGAAAATTCTAAGTCATCTGCCCTTGTCCTTATGGAGGACTTGCCAGATGAAAACTAGGAATATCATACAACTAGTACACACAGGTCCAGAAGATTTCTAAACCATCTGGATGATAATTTCTTGGTACAGGTACTAAGGGAACCGACAAGGAAAGGTGCCTTCCTAGAATTGCTGCTCACTAACAGAGAGGATCTTCTCAGATAGTCAGTGGAAGCAAAGTCAGGCATCATGGGACCTGTACTATTTTTAGGAATAGTTTGGCATGGACAGATTTGCGAGGACGAAAAATCATGGACTCCACACAATCCAATATGAATTCAAGCAAAGCCATTTATTAGAGAAACAAGCCTCCTTATATATGCAGTTATTTCCTGATCACGCGTCCACGCTCCAAGCATGCATTAGCTGATTGGATATTGTCTATGTTCACAAGCTGTCCACACGCCCGAGTCTCACTGATAATAGGTCTGTTGATTTACGTTGTGTTTTCAGCTTTCCAAGGTGGCCTTGAAATTCCTTTGGGCCTGACTAGTTTAATAACAATTCTCCATCTAATAGAAACCCATCCACACATTATTTTCAAGAAAATCCCCCAAATCTCCCACACAGATTAGAGAAATACCAGATAAAGTACAGTACACAGTCCAGTAGTTTTTTTGTACCAGCTGCAGTAAAACAATTACATGCCTTTTTACAATTTTTAGGGCATTGGAGAACTTTTATCCCTACATCTTCTGTGGAAGAGGCTTCCTTCCTGTTATGAAGGGTTAATAGAAGAGTACAATGAAGTTGATACACTTGAGTCACAAAACAGTAAGGAAGTAGATAATATGACCTCTGCTGAGCTGCATGCTCAAACTCTAAATGTGGACATAGATCAGCTTATACTGCACATGCATGGGACATTGCTCACAATCAAACCCCTTTGCTATAATATTATATACTTGTAAAACATGTTCAGATCACTGTGCTACTTGTACACAGTTACATTTAAGGGCATTATGTAGGCCATGGGGAAAGGTAAAATGGGGTCGGTAGACCTTGAATACCTGGCAGGTTGATTATATGGGACCCTTGCCCCCAGCTAGGGGGGTGGCAATATGTACACACTGCTGTGGATACAGTTGGAAGGGACCCATAAGGACCATCGAGTTCAACTCCTGTCCCTGTACACGACAACCCCACAGTTCACACCATGTGTCTGAGGGCTTGGTCCAGTCTCTTCTTGAATACTGTCAAGCTTGGAGCCATGACTACCCCCCTGGGGAGCCTGTTCCAGTGCTCCACCACCCTCTGGGTGAAGAACCTTTTCCTAATGTCTAGCCAAACCCTCCCCTGGCACATCTTCCTGCCATTCCCTCAGGATCTGTCATTGCTCACTAAAGAGAAGAATTTAGTGCCTACTGTCCCGTCCCAACAGATGGGATGAGTTAACTCTAAATGTGACACATGCCCTGACTCAACAAATGAGACCAGGTGTGAGTTAACTCTGGGTTAATTCTGCACAGTTATGTGAAGTGAATGACAGACAATCACTCCTGGGGTCCAATTCAATTGTGAGTTTTACTAAAAGTACATGTTGGAATATTGGTTACAGCGAATAGTGACTTGGCAAAAGTATAACAGAACTTATCAACACATTAACAGCGAAAGTCCTACTACGAGCGATATATTGGCAACCATCAGTAGCTATAATATGAAATTTAACCAGAATCCAGCAACAGAGCTTAAAGATGGTGTTATCCTTATATATTCAAAAGGGAAAGAGAGAAAGACAGTGGTAGAGAGGGAAGGAAAAATAGGGTATAAGGGAGAGAGAAAGAGAGTAATATATATACGGAAGGAGAGACAAAGAAATGGGGGTATAGAAAAAAGAAGAGAGCAGAGAAAAAGGAAGAAAGAAAAGAGTGAAGGATCCAGTCTCATACGGCCCCACAGTGTGGATGACAGGATTTATATGATGAGGTGCGGCCTCGGTGTTCCACGACGAGGATGCTGGGGTTTGCAGTTCAGGAGCGCAACATCCTCCAATGTCTGGTTCAGTTCCCTTCGGCGAGGATGCTGGGCTGAAGAGTCCTGAGGGTGGATTCCCTTTGGCGAAGCTGGTAGGCTGAGGGTCCTCAGGGTGCTGGATTCCCTACCAGTGCTATTTTAGGTGAGCTTTTCTATAGCTCTCCAAGTAGAGAAAAGTCTAGGGGGGAAAGTGGTGACTGCGAAAGATGGACAAGTATGGACAAGCCCTGGGCTACGTTGAGGGGTCTCAGCTTTTCCCCTTTGTTTGCTGAGCTGGGCATATCAGGAGATGGGGCTATGTGCCCTCCAGCACATCCTCCACCTCCGGTATGGGTCAGCTGGCCTGATCTGCGGCTCCTTAGCTTGTCGTTGATGTGTAAATTGCAGTTCCCCCTACAATGAATGTATCACCTCCAGTGGTGGTGGCTGGCTGAACTATTTTTGCCACAATGTTTTCAGCCACGATCCTTATCAATACACAACACCTACCCTTCCACCTTCCCTTGTGAGGAAGCTGTAGACCACGATGAGGTCTCCTCTGAGTCTCCTTTTCTCCAGGTTGAACAAACCAAGTGACTTTAGCCACTCCTCATACGGCTTCCTCTTCGAACCCTTCACCAACGTTGTAACCCTCTTCTGGACACTCTCTAGCATCTTAATATCTTTTTTATACTGTGGTGCCCAGAACTGCACACAGTACTCAGAGTACACAGAGACAAAAAGATGATTAAGGGAGTGGAGCACCTCCCTTACAAGGAAAGGCCGAGGGAGCTGGATCTCTTTAGCTTGGAGAAGAGGAGACTGAGGGGAGACGTCATTAATGTTTAGAAATATGTAAAGGGTGAGTGTCACGAGTGTGAGAAATGCAGTTGTGATTCATGCTAAGATGTTTAATGTTTACAGATATAACCAAATGAGGCACGGGCTCTGAACCTGGAAAAAGGAAAAGGTGGTTAAGTTCTATGTAAAAAGTTATGAAACTTGTTTATGAAGTTATATTGACAGAGGGAACTAACATTTTAAGGGTTAACGAACCACATAATAAGGGCCTACTAACGAACTAACACTTTAAGCCACATAATGAATATCTAGTTTAGAACTGTATGTAACCAATTGTGTTAAGAAAAAAACAGAACCTCATCAAATGCCAAGATAAGAAGTTTTACAGCACCAGCTGTAACCTTGAGGAGACAAGATAGCCAAGATTTACAGTAAAAAAGGGGCACCGATCTGATTTCGGTTGACTTGGCAGCTTGGGTTCCAACCAATTCATCATAATGAGCCAAAGGTAAAAAGTTCACTGTGACGAAGCTGAAGGAGCCTTCATCCAAAGACCCTCAAAGATCCGTCCTCAAAATCACCAAGTGACACTGCGCAGGCACAACAGGGGAGGGTCAAGGAGGAGACTATGAAAATGGTTATCTGAGACTCATTTTAATAAGAAGTGGGGAAAGGTTATGAATATGTATAGGCATTCCTGGGGTTATTATGAATATGTAATACCTTACTGTATTTAAGCACACTTCTTATTGTTAAAAGGTGTGCGTGTTGGGCGGAGCGAATCCCCCGCGCACTCAGCGCTGTTTTGCTTATGCTCTAATGAACACATGTTTAAGGAATACAATTAAGGAATTGGATTAAACATTGTTTATCCATAGAAATAGTGTAAGTTATTTATTTCACAAGGATGGAGCCAGGCTCTTTTCAGTGACAACCAATGATAAGACAAGGGGCAATGCGGCGATTATAAACAACGCACACCAGGACGTGTTGGACCGATAAAGGACTCAGCATTCCGATTCAATGTGAATCACGCAAAGCCATTTATTACAGAAACAAGCCTCCTTATATACGCAACTATTCTCTAATCACGCGTCCACGCTCCAAGCATGGATTCGCTAAATGAGCATCATGGGCAGTCCACACGCTGGAGCCCCACCGATGATAGGTCCGACGACTCACGCCATGCTGAGGCCCTGTTAATGAAGAAACGCCACCCATTTTGCAGGAATCTACTTCAATCCTTGGCCTGTAATGACACAAACATAACCTTTTCCCCAGGTTATCAATTGATGTGGCTTTTTCCATTGACTAGTGATTTGACCATAACTAATGTAGGTTCTTTCTGATTTAGCATGGTTTTGGGTCATACTTGCAAAGTATTTCATCACGTACAATGCTTACAATGCTTTTGACAATTGGTTTTGTGGTGTTTCCCCTACTTCCCCCCCCCTTTTTTTTTTTTAAACCAACAAACAAACAAACAAAAAGTTCGGAATCAGATACGTATGTTGGATCTTGACTATGTACTCAAAATCACAAATCAAATTTAGAGGTTCCTCCTTAAAAAGCTCTAAGTAATTTAAAGCTGCGCCAAGTTCTGCTAATTGGCTTGAACCTTCAACAATTTTTACAGAATGATGCCAATCGTTATCTTCACACCAAACCACTACAGCTTTATGAGACTTCCCAGAACCATCAACAAGAACTGTGCAAGTATGTAGGATCAGACCAAATACAAGTATGGCCTATGACCTGATGTTAAAGACTTGCAGGTTCTGCAGCAATTTACGTTTATGCATGCCAAAAGTTGTGCTGTTAAGAAAACCAGCTAGCGCAATTTACAAAGACATAGATTACAAACAAACAAAAAAATCAGAATTAAATTTCACAACTAGTACATATATGACGAAAGGATCATGGCCTATTAAGACTTAAATTCATTCCCTGCATTTTCTTGATCAGAGTGACAATTGGTATATAACAGTCAGTATATCAATCTGCTAGCAATCTCATCATACTGTCCCACAATAGCCACAGGTTATTTCATAGAAAAATCTGCAAGTCCAATCGAATGCAGTCAGCCTGTAAGGTTGTCATAAATTTATTCATCAAAGTTTCTAACTCCATTTTGGCTGTCATATTTATTGGATATTGATTTCCCTTACCGGATCGAAGTCCTGTTTCAGATCTATCAGTGTAGTGTTGGCTTTATTGAAACATTGGCTGTTAATACTAGTGGAAATACAGCATTCGAAATTTCCTTGGAGATTTCTCACTTGCAGCAAGCAGATCTGCACCATCCAAGCAGCTTCTTGTAGGCCATCCAACTAAACAGAATTCTCAGAAAATATTATTTGAGCTTACAATTTACTTAACAAATCCTGACCCAAGAGAGGTATAGGGCTTTCTGGCAAGTACAGGAATTCATGTATTAAAACATTCTATTGGTCTCAAAGAACGGCCTTTCTTTCGTTCTCTCTCATGGCCTCAAAAACTAGCACGGTGAATTTACAAAGAAGTGTCTTACAACCAGTTACCACAGAATAAGTCTATTAAAAAAAAAATTTTTGTTTGATTTCCCAGCTTCATTAGAACTGTGGACCTACTTGTAATGCCTTTAAATTTCACCCTCAGACTCCTTCATGCAGCATTACAGTATTACAGTTCTCTAGCAGTAACATTGCTGGAGGGGGGAATAAAACCTCCCTCTCGCCCATATCTGAGATGGCGGAATCTTCAGCTCAGCATGAAAACAAATCAGTTTGAACTCCACATCAAACCAACCTGGCTCCACTCCGCACCCAAATCAGTACCACTCTGACCCAGAGAAGCACTGAGCACTCTGATCTCCCCAAAGCAGACCAGTGTGAAAAAACTGACTTCAGCAAGGAGGTAAAATGATGAGCTCTCTCCCCAGATATGCCAAAACCTAGGAAACAAGACGGAAGAAAAAAGAAACAGCACCAACAACCCCTGATACAAAGCCGAGAAGCAACACAGTGTCACAACAAGGATGGATGACAATACTCCAGGAAAAAAAAGACAGAGCGAGGGGAGTAAAGCCCCCCTTTTCTCTTCTTAACAGTGGGCAAAAAGATTTTTCCTTTTTTTTTTTTTTCTTCTTTGTCTTCTTGCTGCAGTTCAGATGTAGCCAAGGCCACACAGGTGGCGTAATTGCTGGTACGAAGTGGGAGGCTCTGGCAAACTCCTCGGTTACAGTGAGCTGAGTTTTATACACAATTCCAATTAGCTCAACAGTTATTACATTCCTCACCGCCATTTACCTTTGACAATTTACAGATGTCAAAATACAGTATATTAAACATCAATCCATTTTTCCATTTTCCTAGATCCAAATCAGTTCATATGCTAGCAACTTTTAAATACAACTTCATACAATACCAAGTTCACATCCAACATAGCATTTAGGTGTTTGTTTGTTTCTTTTTTTTTTTTTTTCCTTTTTTCTTTCTTTTTTTCTTTTTTTTTTTTTTTCAGTGCAAATCAGAGTTTAACAAGTTAAATTCTTTTCTGGTCTCAAAATTACTAGATGACAATATAAGCAATTACTCTAATGCGCAAGGATGCATCCTAAGGGGGAGCAAGGTGGAATTTTAGCAGTGAAATTTTAGCAGTGGAACCAGTTCCCATTTTTTAATTATCTCCCCAAACAAAATTCTTTTGGTACCAAATACAAATATGCAAACTAAAATACTGAGCTGAGATATGAAAACCAAATACCAAGTTCAAATATGCAGATGGATCACAGTTACACCAATTTAAGACAATCTCTCAATTTTTGCATTGCACCTTTGAACGGCTTACTGCCCAGCCAGGCAGAGGTGCTGCTGGGTCTCCCTGACAAAACAGGTCAGTGCGCGGTGGAGCCCCATCGGCACCCACCCCCCCCCGCCGCAGCAAGCTGGTTCGGGCAAGACTTTTATTAGTGTCTCATCTGGTGCGCTACAACTGTTATCCCAAAACCAGGATGCACTTGGTGTGCATACAAAAGAGCCAAATCCAGCACATCGAGATGAGACACAGACTATCACAGAGTTGCGCAAGTTTGGATACCAAAATAAAGCTAGCGTGCTAGAAAGAAAAATAACAGCTACTACACACAAAATTTTACCATCACATTCATGCAGTAAAGAACTAAATTACTCATGATCTTCTGTATTATCACAAAATGCACATTTTGAGTCAACGGATTCTCATGATTTAACAGTCTGTGAACTTATCGTGCCATATAACAAAGACTTACCAAAACTGAAACATGCTTAAACAGATACCCACAAAGAAAACAGGTTAATAAGGAAAGCATCTTGCAGACTAACAAGTTTTCTGACCTGTGTGTTATCAGTTAATTCTCTCTCAGCTTGTTGAAGTTCAAATCGCCCCGCCTGTAAAACTGTCTGAAAAGATTTAATGATTTCTTGTCCGAGTGCTTTCCTATGTTTTAAAACACCTCCCAATACCGATTTTTTAGGAACACAACTGAAAACAATCATTCCTGACCACATCTTGCAAGTAAAAACCTTGAGAAGAGGGAGGGAGGGGGGAAAGCACAGGGCTGCTTGCAGCATGAGTGGGAAAAGGGGGGAGAAGGCTTTACGGCGCACTTAAAAACAACTAGTGAAACAATTAACTCACATTCCTGACAAGCTGCTTGATTTTCAGAGAGGCAGTACACAGGAACACATAATATGTACTGTAAAACTCGCAAATAACATGCTGATAGCAAACATTAGCATTCTCTACTGCTAATTTCAACCCCACTGCTTCCTTAACTTCTAAGTTTTCAACCTGCTTATTGATGGTCTCTTGAAGGTGGTCAATAAATTGCATGTAATTCTCATTGGGACCCTGATTAATAGTTGCAAATGATTTGGCTGCTTTGTTGGTTTCAGGCACCTTTCTCATAGCTTGATATTGCTGACTGTTGGATTCACTCGCTAATAGCTGATCTGATCTTTCACACAGTTCTTTTGCCCAGTTCTTATCCGGCGACTCCTTCTGCTCTCTCATGGAAGTTGGAGGGTTAAAAGGCAGTAAAAGCAGATACAAGTTGGCAAAAGGACTTGTCTGCAACTTTAGCATTCTCAGCTTTCACAGGTTCTTTGGGCAAGTTGTCTGATTCCAATCCTTTGGACTTGCTGTTCTCATCAGGGTTGGGTAATAGTGTAGGAGGCCACCCGCTCGGCATTTTTCCTCCCCCCGCCCCGGACTGCTGAGCTATCGGGGGTGCTGAAAGCACAGCAGGGGATGGAGTAGGGAGGGTATCAAAGACACGAACCGAGTAAGCTTCACAGCGACTTTCAGGATTCTTATCAAGCTGCAACGCTACAAAAACTCCAACAGCAGCAGACCGTTCAGCCTTAAAGTCTTTTAAGGTGGAAATTATAAGCTTCCATGTAGTTACTAATGATTTAGCTTCTTTATTTCCATTGCTGACCTTATCCCATAATTTCTGCCCTATATCGTTCCAAAGTTCAATTTTAAAAACCTTCTCAGCTTCTACTGGGTAGCCGTTAGTTCTACACCAAACCAACAGTCTACATATGTTACTTTCTTCATATTTAAGTCCTCTCATAGAGAGAATATGCAGGAGGAGTTTAACTATGGCTTGTTCCTCAGAGGATATGTTTTGCCCCATAACTTCACTCTTCCCTCCTCCTGCTCCCAGCTGCTCATCTTTTCCGGGGACTTCTTCAACAAATTTATCTGCGGAATGTCTGTACGCCTCCGCCCGGTACTCAGTCCAAATGATCCGCCTCTGGCTGGGCCGCTCCAGGCTTTTCCCTGATCTTAGTGAGACGCCGTTCGGAGTATCACGTCGGGGTCACCATTTGTTGGAGCGATAAAGGACTCAGCATTCCGATTCAATGTGATTCATACAAAGCCATTTATTACAGAAACAAGCCTCCTTATATACGCACCTATTCTCTAATCACGCGTCCACGCTCCAGGCATGGATTCGCTAAATGAGTATCACGGGCAGTCCACACGCTGGAGCCCCACCGATGATAGGTCCGACGACTCACGCCATGCTGAGGCCCTGTTAATGAAGAAACGCCCCTCTTTCTCACAGTAGATTCTGTTCTCAGCTTCTCAAAGTGGCCTTGAGATTCCTTTGGGCCTGACTAATTCAACAACATATCTCCATCTAACGAAACCCCTCCACAAGGACGCAGACAGAGATACACGCATAATCAGAGATCTTGTTCAGGAAGGAGTGCTGAGCCAAACAGAGCAGCGAGCTAAGCTAGGCTGAGGCCTTCTTTTTTAGTCAGTGACAATTTATAGGATTTACAGATATGGAGTTGGACTAAGATGTTACATAAGATGTTTTTCCAATAATTGTTATTAAAAACACATCACACTGATATTACTTTTGTTTCAGTTACGTTCCCACTCATTCACAGACCAGGCCCAAGGACATTCACACATCATACATATGGTGGTGGTTTTCCAACCTGAGAAATCATTCTCACTGGCCTGGGCAATCACTTCTTACACTCATAAAAACCATACTTCTGTATAATCTGTCCAAGGCCCTTTAGCTGGAACTGCTGTTCCCACAGGGAAATGGGTGCAAACTGGAACATTGGAGATTCCACTTAAATATGAGAAGAAACTTCTTCACAGTGAGGGTGACAGAACACTGGAACAGGTTGCCCAGGAGGGTTGTGGAGCCTTCTACTCTGGAGACATTCAAAACCTGCCTGGACACATTCCTGTGTAATCTCATCTAGGTGTTCCTGCTCCGGCAGAGGGATTGGACTAAATGATCTTTTGAGGTCCCTTCCAATCCCTAACATTTTGTGATTTTGTGATACTCTAGGTGAGGTTGCACCAGTGCAGAGTAGAGCAGGACAATCACCTCCTTCGAGCGGCTGGCAATGCTCTGCTTGATGCACCCCAGGACAGGGTTGGCCCTCTTGGCTGCCAGGGCACACTGTTGGCTCATGTTCAACTTGCGATCGACCAGTACCCCCAGATCCCTCTCTGCAGAGCTGCTTTCCAGCATCTCGTCCCCCTATCTGTATGTACAGTCATGGTTGCTATATCCCAGGTGCAAAATCTGGCACTTGCTCTTGTTGAACTTCATGTGGTTGGTGATTGCCCAGTTCTCCAATTTGTTCAGATCCCTCTGCAGAGCCTCTCTGCTCTCGAGAGTGTCAACAGTTCCCCCCAGTTTTGTGTCATTGGCAAACTTGCTAAGCAATCCCTCAAGTCCTGTGTCCAAGTAATTTATGAAGACATTAAAGAGCATTGGCCCTAAGATGGATCCCTGTGGAACTCTGCTAGTGTCTGGTTGCCAGCCTGACATTTACTAGAATGTTTTGAACCCTGCTCGTCAGCCAATTGCTCACTCACTGCACTGTGTGTTTACCCAGCTGTATGCTGGTGTTGCAGGGGACTGATTTTAGGGTTCTGCTTGCTGCAGAACAATGTTTAGATTTCTTAAAGAGAATCACGACCTTAAAGAGTTCGGTGGCGGGTTTGCTCTATTATTTACTGCTTGAGGAAGATATACCAAGCCAAATGCTGCTTACCTTTTCTCCAGGTGCCTGTATCCATTCATGAAGCAAACTTTCAGGTGTCTTCTTTCCCTGATAACCATTCACTCCAGGGGCTGTTTTGAAGCTCCGGAGGTAAATTTTCAGGCAAGGCTTATATCCGTTGTGATGCAAACATTCGAGATTCTTCTTCTCCTGATAACTGTTCACTCTGGAGCATGTACATAGAGTTCTGAAGGCAAACTTTCATGGGAGACCCGTAACCGCATGCAGAGTAGACTTTCAGGAAAAAAAATTCTCAAGAAAAAACTTTAATGGAGAAAAATAGCTGAAGGGCTGGCTCAAGTTGGGTACCTGCGCAGAGGTCCGCCCAAGCATAGAAAACTACAAACTTTTATATCTTTACAGACCATTCACACCAAGATCCAGTCCAATAGCAAAATTTTACCACCAGGTCCTTTGCTCCCCATTGGACCCTTTTTCCCTGACTCCATGCAGACGTCTGTTTTGTTCAGTTGTAGACATTGTTTTCTGGTCCATATCCTTGAAGGCGCCATTTTGTCTGGATAAATCCTTCTCAGTGGAGTGCAAAATAGGCCCCGCTTTGCAGATATCTGTAATGTTTCTGCATTAGCCTTGGATTGTTGTTTTCCCACTCAGTTCCATTTTTTCCAGCAAAATGCAAGCTAGACTTTATCTTGCAGGCATTTAGTGTAGTCTGCAGTTGCTTTTGGTAAATACAAGCTTAAAATTTTAGCAAATCTAGTCTACCAAGTAACATGAATCAGAGAGTACACTAAAAATCATACAATCTTATATCTCTAAATAATCCATTACATTTGGTGTGCATCTACGTAAGCTAAATGATTAATATTGAACTTGAATTGGGCTCATCCACTGACCCATGAGTAGTAAAACCATTGCCATACAGCTCACTTATTTAGCAGGGAGAGCTCAAAGTGGGCTCATCCAGGCTGTCGTATTTATAGAAACAAGTGGTTGACTCGTAGTCAAATTGCATACAGTAGGAAAACTATGCATGAGAGTCCCTGCGCCCACAAGCCATCAGCATTCAGTGTGCCGTTCTGCTTCCTCGTGGATCTCCTGGAAGGAGTTCTTGGCCTGGCTGTGGCTCAAGCCCTTCCCTCCTCTGGAACCTGGACCAAACTGCTGCTGGTTTGGCTGGGAGGATTCGAGTGCCCTTCACAGTATTGGCCAGCTTCTATTCTAGTTGAGCTTTGGCAGCACGAATTTCCTCCCTGCAATGGCGAGCAGCATCTCTGTAGTCCTCTCATGTTTCCTGACCTTGCTTCCACTGACCACTTCCACTTTTTTTGCTGTATTTCAAGAAGAAGATCCCTGCTCAACCAATCTGGCTTTTTACCTCGCCTGCTAGATTTTTGGCATTTTGGAATGGCCTGGTCCTGTGCTCTTAGTAGGTGGTACTTAAAAAAACTACCAACGCTGATGGACCCCAACACCTTCAAAAGCTTCTTCCCAGGGAATCTTACTAAGTAATTCTCTGAGCAGCCTGAAGTCTGCTCTCCTCACATCTAGTGTTAAGGTCTTGCCAGAAGTTTTCATTCCATTAGCAAAGATTTTAAACCTGACTTCTTCATGGTTGCTATGGACAAGGGAGCCACCGGTCATCACATCTCCCATGAGACTCTCTCTGTTAGTGAGAATTAAATCTAGGAAGGTGCCTTTCCTGGTCAGTTCCCTTAGTACCTGCACCAAGAAGTTATCATCCAGATGCTTCAGGAAAGTTCTGGACCTGTTGGTGCCAGTTGTATGATATTCTGGTAAGTTGAAATCCCCCATAAGGACAAGGGCAGATGATTTGGAGGTTTCACTTAGTTCCTTAAAGAATAACTCATCAGTGTCATCATCCTGGCTGGGTGGCCTGTAGTAGACACCCATGATGACATTCGCTTTATTTGTCTGATCCTTAATCCTTACCCAGAGGCTCTCAACTTTGCCATCGCCAATTGCCAGCTCCATGCACTCCAGCCCCTCTGCTACACACAGTGCCACCCCCCCTGCCTCTCCTACCTTGCCTATCCCACCTTGCCTATCCCTTCTGAATAGCCTGTAGTTATCCATCATGGTGCACCAGTCACAGCATTCATCCCACCAGGTTTTGCTAATGCCAGTTATATCATAACCCTGGGACTGGGCCAAGGCTTCTAGTTCATCTTGCTTTTTTCTTATTCTGTATGCATATAGTATAGAAGCACTTCAAGTGTTGTTGACTGTGCCCTTCACCTTGTGGCACAGTCTGAGGAATCTCACTGCCAAGCATCTCCTCAAACTTTGGTGTGCCATCCCTCTGCTCATCACTAACCTGCCTACTACTGCTCCCTTCCCCCTTCCAATCTAGTTTAAAGCCCTATCAATCAGTCTTGCTAGCCCCTGAGCAAACACCCTTTTCCCCTTCTGTGAGAGATGCATTTCATCATGTGTTAAGAGACCTGGTGAAGGACTGACTTTCCCATGGTCGAAAAACCCAAAGTTCCATTGATGACACCAGTCACTTAGCCATGTGTTGATTTGCTAGGCCTGCCTGTTCCATTCTGTACTCCTGCCCGCAATTGAAAGGGTGGAGGAAAAAATCACTTGAGCACCTGAGCCACTGACCAGCTGTCCCAAAGCTCTGAAATCCTTTTTGATTTGCTTAATACTACTTTTGCCTATCTCTTCCCTGCCAACATTAAAAACCAATAGCAGGTAATAATCAGAGGAATCTGTCAGGATTAACTACAGGGGAAATGGAATTATTCACGCCAATGGATTGTGAAGTGGGACTGCAGCCTATTGATCTAGATATAAAAAAATCATATAATAACTCCCGAGAATGCTGTATGGTTTTGTACCCCAACTTCTCCTCTTATGTTACATCCTTTGCTAATATCAGATTCTCAGGTTCTTGTATTTCAGGTATCTTCGATAAATGCCTGTACCTTATCTAGAGGAGACAACATTGGAACAGTGTTATTGGTGCTGAGAATGCAACATCACATTGAAGTTCAATCTGAAAAAGTGCAACCCAGAGCTCTCCAAACTGTGTGGGTAATAACCTCACATGAGGTTATCAGACCCAGAGTAACATTAGTTGCAGGAGATGGAGCAACACATATGTATTACTAGAAGGTGATGACAGCCCTGATTTCCTTCCCTATCACAAGCTGGTTCGTCATGTTTTGCAATCTTGTATTACAATCATATTCCCAGGATATGTTTCTGGAAGACCAATATGTAAATAGATTTGGTTAGCCTCATCTACCTTTTGTATTAAGGGAAGACTAACAGCTGCAGATCTTTTAACAATGTATTTTATTAGCATGACAACTCCAGTAGCTGTATTACAGAAGTATACTATGCTAAGTGATTTTGATATTAATGTTTCTCATTGCTATTTTTTCTGAGTAGTTAATGGCTCTAAAAGCTGCTTCATTTTTGAAGGCATGTGTTGCTTCAACATAACTGATGAATCAATCAGCATGGAAGATAACATGTAACATCTTCAGGACTTAATGCATCAAATGAAACAATCTACTGATAATGCCTGGCTGAATGACTCCTTTAATTCCTTGACAAAATGAATGGGACAAGTGATTTAAAGCATTATTGTAGAGATATGTTTATTACTTTTTCTGTATGTGTTTATTGTGTGCCTCTGTAAATTGCTCTGTGCTACACCTCACAAGCACAAATGGACACCTCTGGGTTTGCTGGCCCCAGCAGAAGCAGCATCTTGAGTGAGGGGGTGGAATGTATGGGAATAACAGAAGACAGATGAGGAGAACTGTAAATACTACACTCAAGTGACTGCAGCTGGGGTGTAGAAAAACACATAAGGCTGAATTCTGCAGTGTGGTAAACTGCACCTGCATGAATACCTATATACAGGCCAAAATGAACAGGCTCATTGATCTTCACTAGGGGCTGAATTCCGCAGCGCCTGTGTCTCTGCTTGTGTGACCTCTGCACAGGAGCTTAAGTGCTGTTTCGGACATCCCCTGATAGTGAGGTAACAAAAATAAATTTGCTCTTTACGTTGCATCTGTGACTTCTGGCTGTTCCTTTGACCTACCTGCATCAACTCACACACCAAGTCTATCTGTTTGCATGGCAATATTTCTTTACTTTCCAAATGCTACTGTCTAGATCTATAGAACAGTCCTTAATGTGTTCCTGCCCACATGAAACTTGAGGGCTACCTAGTCTTCAAAACCTAATGAAAATATATTTCTTACTGAAAATATTTTGTTTGGCTGTAACTTTTGGCAGTACCAAGTCATCTTACTTGAGGCAGAGATGGAAAAGTAAAGGATAACTGGTCACGCGGTGAGGCTGAAATATGGAGATGCTTGTGCTTCTATATTGGTATTTAGACTTTTTAATAGTAAGCAAAAAAGGCAAGACTACTTCTCTGTAGTGTGCTTGGGAATTACAGCTGTCAGTAGTGATGAGATTATTGTGAATTGGCTCTTGTAGAACTGAGCTGAAAGCAATACCTTGCAGTGCTTATGTTCTTCTAGTGAAGGTTACTATAACTTGGTAGATACTGTTGGAAAGTAAAATGTGGGAAAGCAAGACGTGCGGTTCCAGCCACCTGGATGATAAAAAAAGATCAATACTAACATGACCATCTGGACGGTCAAAGACACAATACTAACATAATAATATATAAAGGGCTTTGGACAGATTACTTTGAAGTACGTTTCTCATAACTGTAAAAAGTTATAGCCCAGACTCATGAGAATGGTATCTCGGGCCGGATAACCGCCCCCAAGTGTCTGGGATGTGTGAATGTCCTTGGGCCTGGTCTGTGAATGAGTGGAAAAACAAGTGAGACAAATATCACATGAGTTTAGTGTGTTCTTAATAACAATTAGTGGAAAAGCACCTTTTTGTAAACATCTTAGTCTAGGCCTGTACCTGTAAATCCTATAAATTGTAAACGGTGAATAAAGAAAGCAGCCTAGGCCTAGGTCAGCTCTCGGCTCGGCCCGGCTCTGTGCTCCTTCTTGAACAAGATCTCTGCCTCTGCGTGAATTTCTGTCTGCGTCCTGGTATGCGTTGTGCCTAATCGCCGCAGATACAACAGAAAAATGTGTTCCTTCAAGTAGAAGGAATGCATTTAAGGTTTTCCTTATCAGAAAATGGTCAAGCATAAGCATTCATATTGGAATAAATTATTATTGTTTATCCTGCTTTATGGTAAAATCATGTCAATAAACAATTATTTCTGCAATGTACAGCCAAGCTGAGGCTGGATGATTAAAAACCCCAGAAACTATTACTTGTCCAGTAGGAAATGTCTGTACAGAATAAATTGATTTTATTTTTATAGTGAATTGAGAATTTTGCTATTAACCTAGTAAAAGACAAGTCGTTTTCCTATTGCACAGGAGGCAGCTCACACACATCAGTTACGTTTTGACTGCAGCTATCTTGGAGACCAGACTGGTACATATTCTGCCTTTTCTCCCTAGTCTGATCATTTTTCCCCTTAATTCATCTGCTAAATGGATCAGTTCCCTGTACCAGCTCACCACAGAGCTATTCAAATGTCAGGGCTGGCACAGGGGAGTCAGCAGCAATACATGTTTAGAGTGTAAAAGGGATAGACCATCCCTTTGAACAGCAGCCCAGATAGGCCTCCACCTTGAAGTAACTGTAGACCTATATACTTTTCTTTCCCTGGAAGAGGAAAAATTATTTTTGAAATGTTGTGTCTTTCTCCTTTGTTTTCTGCCCACTCAAAATAAAACTAAAGAGTGGATAATACTGCAGATATATCAGGGATCTTAAATATGTATTATTTTTAAGAAAAGTAGATCTTATTGAAAAGGTGAAATAAATCTCTAAGTCTGTGTTGTGGTTTTAAGAACCCCAACTCATGAGTGACATGAATTCTGCTACATCTCTGGTGCTCTTAATACAGTTTTCTGTTTGGATGTGAGTCTATTGTGTTTAAAATGACACAGAAGACAGGCATTTTCAAACTTCACATCAGACTGCACATTGATTTCTGGTTTGCAGGCAGTGTCTTGCTAGCTGATGCCTAGACCTCTGTGTTTATACATATATACAGTGCTACAGGTATAAAATGAGCTGTTGCACTTGTATGTAATATCTGCATAAACACAAGCTCTTGTGTGTGATATGCTATTTCTCAGCACCTCTTGTGGCTGTTGGCCACTGTTTTGTGCTAAGAATTTCAATTTTTACTCATTTTCCTGGATTTCTTAAACTTCTGTGAATTCCAGGGCTTGTGCTAGCTGAAATATGATTTAATAGCTTTTATATAAACCTATTTGAATAACAGCTTTTATACAAACTCTGAAGTTTCCTGCAATATGCAGAAAGGGAAGAGCTATTTTGCAAACCTTCACATGGAAGTAGAAAGCTTCAAAGATTGGTGAAGGGGCCTCTTTTCTCCTCTGTTGCCTAGCACGAACAGGGCAGAGGTGTACAGAGTCTGTACTACTGCATTGTTGAGCAGGAATGGAACAGGGAGATGGCAGATCATTCATCTGTCTAAACTTAGCTTTCTGTTTCTTCATAGCATTATGCAAGAATTCAGGGTGAATGTGCTTTCTTAGCTCTTCCATTCTTATCCGTAGATATCCATATAAATTGAATTTTCTTATCCTACAGATGTGCCTATATTCTCAGCCTTTATTCTTATCTCCAGGTCTCCTGGAGATTTTTTGACTCATTTTTACAATATTAATTGCTCTGAGACTGTTTATTTTATTTTATTTTATTTTTTGAAAGTCTGAAGACTTTCAGACACTGTTGCTGCCTGTGCTTTTTCCTTTCTTCCTTCCAACCCTTCCTCATTAACAAAACAAACCCCAAACAGATTACCTCCATATCCCCTCCCTCCACTCAAGAAATCCCAAAACCAACCACATACATGTGTACACACTTGAGGTGGCTTATGCATTACTATTTCAGAGTTTCTTGGTTTGCAAAAAATCCTTATGGTGTATTTCTTCAGCACTGACTACTGTTTGTGGCTCTTGGGACTTTTTAGGTCAGATGATTTGCTTTGAAGTATAAGCTTTTCTCACTGCAGCAAATAATGGATGCAGATACTAATTATAACTGCAATAGAATCTTGTGCCTGTAAAAAGACTAAACCAATAATCCCATAAGGATTTTTCTTAATGCTCAGGTAGATATAATGAAACCAATGTGTGCTGGTTTAACTGAAAATGAGTTAATTTTCCTTCATGTAGTTAGAAACCTTTCTTTTTTGGAGCTAGCACAGTCATTGTTTGAATTTAGTTTGAGAACAAGAAGATAACACCCCTGGACAGAGTTAATGTTTTTAATTGCTCTGATCTGAGAGCCAAGGACAGTTCCAAGCACTCTGCCCACAGGTGTGAGACAGCTAGTAAGGGGGGCATAGATGGGGCAGATCTTGACTGACATCCAGACTGATCAATAGGAGTATTCCCTCCCATTAGCATCATGCTTCATATTCAAGGAGAGTTGTGATCTTCAGGCTAGCTTTGGTTGGTGCCAGGACAGAGACCTGTTTGGGGGAGTTCTGTTTGGGACTTCCTTTAGTTCGGCCTTTTGCCATCCTGCCATTATGCAGAGGCCTCTGGGCCTTTCTGCCTTTTTTCTCTCTTTTCTCTCTGGGATCAGCTGTTCAGGACCTGCTGCTTCCTGGGACTGGCTGCTTGGTGCGGATGGAGTTCATGAGGAATTGCACTATCTTTTATTTTATGTTCTATTTCCATTTTAGATATATATTATTAGTAGTAGTATATTAGTGCTATTTTGTTATTTTATTAAACTGTGTTTATCTCAGTCCAAGTTTCTCCCTTCCCTTTTGATTCTCTCCCCTGTTGGGGAGGAGGTGATGTGAGCGAGTGGCTATTGTGGTTATATTACTAGCTTGGGTTAAACCACGACACAAAGTTAGTCATGACTAAAGATAAATTCTAAGCCTCTCCCAAAGTTTTTATTGACTACTATAGTCTCTCAAAGAAAAGGCTTATTTCATAAGAGAACTGACCTTCTGCACCTTTCTTTCTCCTCCATGCTCTGATCTCTTGTACTCAGAAAAATTCTGAAGCATTCTGATCTCCCCATGTCATGGGGGAGTTCCCTCTAGGAAAACCATATTCTTTCTCTAGGGTAAAATAGGTACCTTTCCAAAGAAAAACTGTTCTTCTGTTCCTCAGGACAGAATAGGATACCTATAGTAAATGAGATTACCAAGGCCTTTTGATATCAGGAAATATAAAATCCTATTAAAGAAAATCATTTTTGGCAGTGACAGAACAAATCAATCGGTATAAACCAAAACTCTTCCTGGGTGAGAGAAAAAAAAACAAAAAAAAAACAAACCCAAAACCAACAAAAAACAAAACAAAACAAAAAACCTTTCTTTTTAAAGGAAACTATTGAAGTTGCATGGTTACGGTTCCAGAAGTCTGTCTAGGAAATAGAAGTCCTCGTACTTTAAAATTAGGTAGGCAGGTGTGTTTATATGTATATTAATACTGCTTTGGTGGAAGACCAAATA
This sequence comes from Patagioenas fasciata, assembly GCF_037038585.1. Lineage (NCBI taxonomy): Eukaryota > Metazoa > Chordata > Aves > Columbiformes > Columbidae > Patagioenas > Patagioenas fasciata. Next base: position 50,494,288 of record NC_092559.1, read on the forward strand.
CTTGAAAGCTGTGCTACAAATGTTAAGAGTAGCAATAAAAGTAGCAAATAATTCTCCAGTTGCAGAAACACTTCCATTCATGTCTGTGGCTTCTTGCAAGAAGCCACAAAGTGGCTGTGAGTTTCTCTTCATTCCTGTGTGTATTTTTAGAAATTAAGTACTAGACCACAGATTAAGAAGAAACTTGTGTTCAGGATGTGTGTGGTATAGAGAACATATTTCATTATAGAATCATAGAATCATTTAGGTTGGAAAAGACCTTTAAGATCATTAAGTCCTACCATTAACCTAACACTACCAAGTCCTCTACTAAATCATGTCCCTAAGCATTGCATCTACACATCTTTTAAATACCTCCAGGGATGGTGACTCAACCACTTCCCTAAGCAGCCTGTTCCAATGCATGACAAGCCCTTTCAGTGAAGAAATTTTTCCTCGCATCCAATCTACAACTCCACTGGTACAACTTGAGGTATTGTAGAGTAAGCATTAACTAGTGTGTGTGTGGGGAAATTATACATTATTTAATCCTATTACAATAAAGTTGCTATGAAAATTATGTGTGAGCTTTTAAAAGAAAGAATAAACAGGAATATGGAGGAGTGAAGAGAAATAGATCATAGCTGAATGATATTACTGAAAGACTAGACAGGTGCTCAGAAACAGGATAGCAGGGAAGATAGCATGGTCAAATACCTGTCATTGATAGGAGGACATTGCTACAGCTCTGGATACTCACACTGTGGCCATAGGCTCACAACTATATTTCTCAGCAACAAGTGAAATGCTGGTAAGGGGCATTACGGTGCTATTAACCAAATGATGTTTCCTAAAGTTCCTGCTGCTTCTGTACATGAAAAGTTTTAGTTATAAAGTTTATTCCATTCTGGGAAAGAGACTTGGGTGGGGAGTCAGGAAGGCATTTGGTTCATTTTCCATGTTTTATGCCTGTGTTGCAAATTACTTCAAATAGGAGCAAAATCAGGCTCAAAAAATTGAGGCATGCTGTGTATATAAGGAGGGGTTCTGTAAACAGTCTGAAGTCATTGCCCTCTGTTAGTCAACAAGGTCAAAATAGTAATAAGTGTTAATGCAGTGTAATACCAGGGCATTTGTGCATGTAATGCTATATAAAAGACTCTTTAGCATACTTCTGGTATCAACCTTGGTTTATATTTAATGGAATTATAAGGCAAAAGCTCCTTCCTTCCTTTCTTTGGCTGCTTTATTTTCCTCTGTAGTACTACTGACCTGTTTCAGCTCAGATATGTTGCTGGGTTTTTTTTCTAAGAGTGAGTCATGTGCTACTTGGACCCACCTCTGCTCCATCTGGCACTTAGTGTTCTTGTCTACTATTCATAAATCCAAAAGTATTAATATAAGACCATTAAAACACCTTTTGTTAAAAGAACAGTGTGACAGCTAATTTTTGAAGTGGCTAAACACTATTTTTCCCTTTTTCCCTAGTGGTGAAACTAAGGTCCCCAGAAATATGCAGAGTGCTTACTACTCGAGAGAAAAAAAAAAGCTGTCTTAGTGCCTGAAGCCTGTGTTTTAGTTAGCTTCTATGATTTTGCAAGACTGTCAATTAAGGTTTTGTACTAGACTTGAAGTTCCTAGATGGTACTGAAAAGATATACTTGAAATGTTTAATAATTTCCAACTGTATTTGTTCTTCTCTGTAAATATGGGAACTGTAGTGCTTGTTTTGATGACAGGATCAAGTTCCAGAATAAATTCAATTATGTTTACAGGGTGCACTTGGAGAAACTCCTCTTATTGCTGAAATAAGAGGTCTCTTTCCTAGACAGAACGGAGGAGACAAAAAGATGGTCTTAAAAAGATTAGATAGGAAAGTAAGGGATTTAAATTTTATGGTTTCACAGAATTAATTTGAGATGATGCATCAAGAGCATAGATATACACAACATAAATAAAACTGAGGGGAGAGAAAAAGGATGGGAATAGCATGCATCCACTTGCTTACCAGAGTGGTAACATGATTAATATGCATCTAGAAAGGACTAGTTCAGTGAAATACACCAGTGACAACTGAAGAATGTGATCAAAGATCTTATCAAGTATTATAGTCAAGTTAGTTGTGAAAATTAACTACAGCTGGAATATTATGCTAAAAGTTGATAATACTAAAAGTAAGTGGAATTGAGAATAAAGCTAAAAACTTGTCAACTCTGTGTAGGCTATATGTCCACTTTATTATACTCAAGATGTTAAAAGTCTTCCTGCTCAGAGCAAGGTGGGGCTCCCTGTATTTAAAGCACTGTACATTTGGACAGTTGCCAGCTATTCTTTGTACGAGACAGACTTATCTGTAGTCAACGTAGGAGTAAAATACGGGCTTGATTTCCATTGGATTCTTTCAAAGCCTTAAATGGCTCTCTTATTACCAGTACCTTTATCTTCAAAATAGTAATTTGTCATATTGGTACAAATACAGCAAGTTTTTCTGCATCATAACAATATGATACTGATGTGTAGTTTTATATAAAACAGAGATCAGCACTGACTAACAAACTGCCTTAGCATACTTGCAAGAGCATAGCACTTGAAATCAGTGTTCAGAGACACAGAATAATAGAACAGTTTGGGTTGGAAGGGATATTGAAAGGTCATCTAGTCCAAATCCCTCTAACAATGAGCAGGGTCATCTTCAGCTAGATCAGGTTGCTCAGAGCCCTGTCCAGCCTGGCCTTGAATGTTTCCAGGGATGGGGCATCTACCACCTCTCTGGGCTGCAGGACCTTGCACCTCATGAGGTTCACATGGGCCCACTTCTCGAGCTTGTCCAGGTCCCTCTGGATGGCTTCCCATCCTTCAAGCATGCCAGCTGCACCACTTGGCTTGCTGTCATCCACAAACTTGCTGAGCGTGCACTCAATCCTGCTGTCTATGTCATTGATGAAGATATTAAATCGTACTGGTCCCAATACAGACCCCAGAGGGACACCACTCATCATTGATCTCCATCTGGACATTGTGCCATTGACCACTACTTTCTGGATGTGACCATCCAGCCAATTACTTATCCACTGAACAGTCCACCCATCAAATCCATTTATCTTCAGTTTAGAGAGAAAGATGTTGTGGGGGACCACTGCAAAAGCTTTACATAAGTCAAGATATGTGACATCCATAGTCCTTTCTTAGTCTACTGATGTAGTTACTCCATCGTAGACCACTAGGTTGGTCAGGCAGGACTTCCCCTTGGTGAATCTGTGATGGCTGTCTCGAATCACCTCCCTGTCCTACATGTGCCTTAGCATAGCTTCTAGGAGGATCTGTTCCATGATCTTCCCAGGCACAGAGGTGAGGCTGACAGGTTCGTAGTTCCCAGAGTCCTCCTTTCTACCCGTTTTGAAAATGGGCATGATGTTTCTCTTTTTCCACTCACCAGGGACTTTACCTGACTGTCATGAATTCTCAAATATCATGGAAAGTGGCTTGGCAACTACTTCAGCCAATTCCCTCAGGACTCTGGGATACATCTCATCAGGTCCCATACATTTATGTATGTTCAGGTTCCTCAAGTGGTCATGAACCTGATCTTCTCTTACAGTGGGAAAGACTTTTCTCCTCCAGTCCCCGTCTTGCATTTCATGCACTCGAGAGGTTTGCCAGTCTTGCTCATTGGGTGGATACACTTTCTTTGACCTTCCTTTTCTGACTGACATACCTGTACAAGTCCTTCCTGTTATTTTTTGCATTCCTTGCCACGTTCAGCTTTAGGTGTGCCTTGGCCTTCCTGACCCCATCTCTGCACAAATGGGCAGTGTCTCTGTACTCCTCCCAGGATACCTGTCCCTGCTTCCACTGCTTGTGCATTTCCTTCTTGCCCTTTAGTTTGGCCAGCAGGTCTTGACTCAGCCATGCTGGCTTCTTGCCTTCCTTATTTGATTGCTTACACCTGGGGATCATGAGCTGTTTTGTTCTATGGAAAGCATCCTTAAAGACCTGCCAGCTCTATTCTGCTCCCTTGTTCCTGGGGGCAGTTTCCCAGGGGGTCCTACTGACTAACTCCATGAAGAACTTGAAGTTTGCTTTCCTAAAATTAGGAGTCCTGACTTTGCTCTTCTCCTCAGGTCTGTGAACTCCATGAGCACATGATCACTCTGTGGGGGACTACGGTGGGTCCGTGGATTCCCTGACGGAGGGCATGGGAACAGAAATTAGCCTTGAAGATATTAAGACCTACCCGTGAGAAAGATGGGAGTAAAGGAGTATCTGGAGATGTTAAGGATGTACCCGTGAGAGAGAAGGGAGTAGAAGAGTAACATTGATGATAGCAAAAATAGCCAATGAGATGTTACTGCTGTAACTTGTAACCAATAGTGAAGAGACACATGAATTGGTAAAACTGTATAAAAATGCACTTGCGGCAATAAATAGCATCTACTACTTTCATCCTGGAAGAACTTGGTCTATGTCGTTTGTCCGTCTCAACCATGACATATGGTGATCTCGACGTGATCCTGTATGAAGAGGATCTTGTATGAAGAGGAGACAGCGGTGAAGCTGTGACAGCCGAAGACGAGCTGTGGAGACAGAGCCCGGTACAGCTGATAGAGCAGTAGGGGGGAGCTGACGAAGATCCGGATCCTTGAAAAGACACCACACCAAGAGGTGGTGAGCTACCGGGAACAGGGGGGGTGGAACTTTTATCTAAAGAAGAGGGTATTATGTTATCTACATGGAAATTGCTTCTGAAGAAGCAGGATATTAGCCTTCTGGAATTGATTTTACGAAGGATGTTACTATGGGGCAAAGCACTACCAAAGATCCAAAGAAACAGCTGAACTGTTAACAACATGGCACTTGTTGCTAGAGACTTTGAGAGGATTAAAAGAGCAATGGGAACAGGCAGAGACAGCAGAGAGGGGTGGCTTCCCTAGACCAGATTTGAAAAAAACAAACAAACAAACAAACAACAAAACCCCCAAAAACAACAACAACAGCAGCAACAAAAAACAACAACAAAAAAAAACCAAACCCCAACCCCCCCTATTACTAATGATTCTCCAGCACTGTTCAAGTCCGTATTATCACATGACTCGGATGAGGGTGAAGGTCTGCAGCATTTGCTTGAAAAGTTAAAAGGAAAAGGAGTATGTATAAGTGTTGCCCCGAGATCAGATTAAAAACCATGAAAGACTCAAGCAAAATTAGACCTATGCAACGTAACAGCTATAAATCATTTAGGATGGAATGATGGGGATTCGTTGAAAGGGGCAGGTATCCACCAACTCTTGGAAGAGATGCTAATTGGCACACCACAATTACAGGTGCTATTAGTTTCTGAAATCTTGAGGCAGTCAGCAGACCTTGCATATCAAGCTATGATAGAGGTGCCTGAAACCAACAAAGCAGCCATATCATTTACAACTATTAATCAGAGTCCCAATGAGAATTACATGCAGTTAACTGACCGTCTTCAAGAGGCCATCAATAAGCAGGTTGAAAACTTAAAAGCTAATGAAGCACTGGTGTTGAAATTAGCAGCAGAGAATGCTAATGTTTGCTATCAATGTGTTATCTGTGAGTTTTACAGTACATATTACGTGCTTCTGTGTATTGCCTCTCTGAAAATGAAGCAGCTTGTCAGGAATGTGAGTTAATTGTTTCACTGGTTGTTAGAATTGTTTCTTTGTGGTATAAGTATGCCGTAAAACCTTCTCCCCACTTTCCCCACTCACGCTGCAAGCAGCCCTGTGCTTCCCCCCCTTCCCTCCCTCTTCTCATGTTTTTTACTTATGAGATGGTGTTGGAAACGACTGCTTTCAGTCGTGTTCCTAAGAAATTGGTATTGGGATGTGTTTTAAAACATAGGAAAGCACTTGGAAATATGAGGAAGGAAGATCTTGTGAAATATTATGATCAGTGGTGGCTACTGTGTAAGTTAGATAAATGGGAAAAGGGGCTGGAGGACAGAACGCTGAAGTATAATACTTTCACAGAATCACAGAATGTTAGGGAATGGAACGGACCTTGAAAGATCATCTAGTCCAATCCCCCTGCCGGAGTAGAACACCTAGATGAGGTTACACATGAAGGTGTCCAGGCAGGTCTTGAATGCCTCCAGAGCAGGAGACTCCACAACCTCCCCGGGCAGCCTGTTCCAGTGTTCTGTCACCCTCACTATGAAGAAGTTTCTTCTCAAATTTAAGTGGAACCTCTTGTGTTCCAGTTTGTACCCATTGCCCCTTGTCCTATCATTGGCTCTCACCGAGAAAAGCCTGGCTTCATCCTCGTGACACTCACCCTTTATATATTTGTAAACATTAATGAGGTCACCCCTCAGTCTCCTCTTCTCCAAACTAAAGAGACCCAGCTCCCTCAGCCTTTCCTCATAAGGGAGATGCTCCACTCCCTTAACCATCTTTGTTGCCCTATGCTGGACTCTCTTCAGCATTTCCCTGTCTTTCTTGAACTGAGGGGCCCAGAAGTGGACACAATATTCCAGATGTGGTCTCACCAGGGCAGAGTAGAAGGGAAGGAGAACCTCTCTCGACCTACTAACCACCCCCCTTCTAATACACCCCAGGATGCCATTGGCCTTCCTGGCCACAAGGGCACAGTGCTGGCTCATGGTCATCCTGCTGTCCACCAGGACCCTCAGGTCCCTTTCCCCTACACTGCTCTCTAATAGCTCATTTCCCAACTTATACTGGAACCTGGGATTCTTCCTATCCAGAGGCAAGACTCTACACTTTCCCTTGTTGTATTTCATTAAATTTTTCCCTGCCCAACTCTCCAGCCTCTCCAGGTCTCGCTGGATGGTGGCACAGCCTTCTGGGATGTCAGCCACTGCTCCCAGCTTGGTGTCATCAGCAAACTTGCTGACAGTGCACTCTATTCCCTCATCCAAATCATTGATGAATATATTGAATAATATAGGCCCCAGTACTGACCCTTGAGGCACTCCACTAGATACAGGCCTCCAACTAGACTCTGCCCCATTGACCAGGACTCTCTGGCTTCTTCACTTCAGCCAGTTCGCAGTCCACCTCACTACCCGATCATCCAGACCGCACTCCCTCAGTTTAGCTGTGAAGATGCTGTGGGAGACTGTGTGAAGTACTTTACTGAAGTCAAGGTAGACCACATCCACCGCTCTGCCATCATCCATCTTCATCTTGTTATGTCCTCATAAAAGTCAATGAGGTTGGTCAAGCACAACTTCCCTTTGGTGAAGCCATGTTGACTGCCCCTAATGACCCTCTTATCCCTGATATGCCATGAGATGGCACCAAGGATAAGTAGTTCCATCAGTTTCCCAGGGATGGAGGTGAGCCTGACCAGTCTATAGTTACCTGGGTCCTCCTTCTTGCCCTTTTTGAAGACTGGAGTGACATTTGCTTTCCTCCAGTCCTCAGGCACCTCTCCCGTTTGCAAAGACTTGGCAAAGATGATGGAGAGCGGTCCAGCAATGACCTCAGCCAGCTCCCTCAGCACCCGTGGGTGCATCCCATCCAGACCCATGGATTTATGGATGTCCAGATTGCCTAACTGCTCCCTAACCCATTCCCCATCAAGCGAGGCAAACTCCTCCATTGTCCTGACTTCTTCTGGGGCCTCATTGGTATGGGGCTCCTCAGGACAGCCTCCAGCAGAGTAGACAAAGAAGGCATTCAGTAATTCTGCCTTCTCTGTGTCTTCTGTCACCAGGGCACCCACCTCATTCATCAGTGGGCCTACATTGCCTCTGGTGTTAGTTTTATCTGCCACGTGTTGGAAAAAGCTTTTCCTGTTGTCCTTGACCCCTCTTGCCAGGTCTAATTCTAAGGAGGCCTTAGCTTTCCTAGTTGCCTCCCTACACCCTCTGACAACAGCCTTATATTCTCCCCAAGAGGCCAGCCCCTTTTTTCATGATCTATAAACTCTTCACTTCCACTTGAGCTTACCCAGCAGTTCCCTGTTTAACCACACAGGTCTCCTGGCTCCCTTCCTTGACTTCCTACGTGTCGGGATGCTCTGATCTTGTGACCGGTAGAAACAGTCCCTGAACACTAACCAACTATCTTGGGCCCCTTTACCTTCAAGCAGCCTTGCCCATGGGATTTCCCTTAGCAATTTCTTGAAAAGGCCAAAGTTTGCCTTGCTGAAATCCAGGGTTGCAATTCTGCTTGCTATCATGCTTCTACCACATGAGATCCTGAATTCCACCATCTCATGGTCGCTGCAACCAAGGCAGCCCTCAGCCTTTAGTGCTTCAACCAGATGCTTATTGTTAGTGAGGATGAGGTCCAGCAGTGCACCTCTTCTAGTCTGTGGGAGATTTGAGGGATTTTCTTGAGGCTGAGTTGTGGAGGGGTTGCTGTTAGATGGAGATTTGTTACTGAACCAGCCAGGAATTTCAAGGCTGGGAACAGGACCTGCCGTGGGAGAGAAGCAACTCCGAAATAACAAGGCCCCAACTTGGTGTAAATCTACGGACCTATTAGCAGTGAGACTCGGGCACGTGGACAGCCCGTGAACATGGACAATATCCAATCAGCTAATGCATGCTTGGAGCGTGGACACGTGATCAGGAAATAACTGCATATATAAGGAAGCTTGTCTCTGTGATAAATGGCTTTGCTTGAATTCATATTGAATTATGTGGAGTCCATGAGTTTTTGCCCTCGCACTAGTCGACTCCTCCACCCTTTGCATCAGAAAGTTATCATCAAGGCACTGGAGGAACCTTCTAGACTGAGGCTGGCTGACCGAGTAGTCCTTCCAACAAACATCAGGGAAGTTAAAATCCCCCACCACAACCAGGGCCTGTGTCTGTGAGGCTGCTCTCAGCTGTCTGTAGAAGGCTTCATCAGCTTCCTCACCCTGATCTGGTGGCCTGTAATAGACGCCCACAATAGTATCACCCTTGCCAGCCTGCCCCTTAACTTTCCCCCACAGACTCTCAGCTCGTTCCTCATCCATGCCTGGACAATACTCAATACATTGTAGTTGCTCTCTCACATAAAGAGCAACTCCACCACCACGCCTGGCTGGCCTGTCTTTCCCGAAAAGGACATAGCCATCCATGAACACATTTCCGTCATGTGTGCTGTCCCACCATGTCTCCATAATTGCCACTAGGTCATAATCTCCTGACTGAACACAGGTTTCTAACTCCTCCTGTTTATTCCCCATGCTGCACGCATTGGTGTACAGGCATTTCAGAGAGTGAGCTGAGCACTCCAGTTTCACCTCAGGGGTATGGGGGGCCTCCCAGCCCTCATGAACTCTAGAGTGATGCCCTACTGCTGCAAGCCCAGCTACCACCCCATCCCCCTTCGAGTCTAGTTTAAAGCTCTCCAAATGAGCCCTGCTAATTCCTGTCCCAGCATCCTTTTGCCCCTGCGAGATAAACCTTTCCCACGTATCACTGTCCGCATTGGTGTCTTATAAAACTAGCCATTATCAAAGAATCCAAAGCCCTGCCTGTAGCACCAGTCCTGTAGCCAATTGCTTAGGGACTGGATTTTTCTATTCCCTCCCACATCATCACCCAAAACTGGAAGGAGGGAAGAGAAAATCACTTGAGCCCCAGACTCTTTCACCAACCGTCCCAAGGCCTTGAAATCTTTTTTCATTCCTGTCAGACTGCGTGATGCAGCTTCCTCCCCATCTGTCTGGAAGATCAGCAGTGGGTAGTAGTCCATCGGGTGCACCAGGTTGGGGAGCATCCTGGTGATGTCCCTGATTCGGGCTCCAGGTAGACTTCAAACTTCCCTAAGATGAGGGTCAACTCTGCAGATTGGGCCCTCCGTCCCTCTCAGAAGGGAATTGCCTACTACAATTACCCTTCTTTCTTTCTTATCTGAGGCAGTCTTGAGGTGTAGGATCAACTGCCTCTTTCTGTGTGACCTCGTAGGTGGGCCTTGCACCACATCCTCGCTTACCTCCTCTTCAAGATCCAGGGCCTCAAATGTATTACGGAGGGGCACCTGGGGAAGCAAAGCAGGTAGGGAGGGGAGTTGTCCATGGCCCCGAACTGGAACTAGCTTCCAACCCTCGTCATCTTTTCTGTCCCCTAACTCTGCCCGACAGCGACAGGGTAGGGGCTGTCTCAGGTCTTCTCCCTCTGCCTGACAGGGCCAGGGGTTCATCACCTTTTGGGGGGTATCCCCCTGGAGCCTGAGTGGCACGCCAGGGAGTTACTCCACCAGTTAATTTCATTTTTACACTCCCCGATGGTCCTCAGCATCTCAATCTCCTCCTTAAGCTTCACAGCCATGTAGAGCAGATCTTGCACCTGCTCACACCTCACACAGGTGGGATGCTGGCCATCGTCATCCAGCAGCAGCAGGCTCTGGTGCTCCCTGCAGCCAGAAACCTGAATAGCCATGGTTTGGGGCAGACAATCTGTCTGATTTGCTACAGTCTTCTTCAGATAAGCTCTCTTTCTGGTCAAGACCATGGTCAGCAACAGTATGAGACACTGGCAATAGGTGAGAGTCTAACTAATAAAAGGTGACAAACTCTACACCCTAGTGCACGAGTTACCACACCTGCTACTGCAGCACAGCGTGGGTGCTACTCACCCATGTCACAAGCCGATTGCCCCTTCCAGCACCTGCTGGGCAGTGACGCGTCACTGCCCTCCCGGAGGCTTTTTCAAGACAAACAGCGGGGGAGTGATCGCCCTCGCCGTGGTAACGCCCACTCCACATCAGCTGCTCTCGCAAGGTCTGCCGAGAGCTTCTGGGTCTCTCGAGAATGAAAGTGCCCGATTTTGTTGCAACTAATGTTGTTTTTAAGGTGAGAAGAGCAGGACAAAATAAATCTCTACAAGAGATCATTAGATCATTACAGACAGTTTTACAGGCAGAACGGTTTGAACTTCAACAAGCTGAGAGAGAGTTAACTGATAACACACAGGTCACAGTAAACTTGCTGAAGTCTGCAAGATGCTTTCCTTATTAAATTGTTTTCTTTGTGGGTGTCTGTTTAAGCAGGTTGCAGTTTTAGTAGGTCTTTGTTGTGTGGTACGGTGAGTTCACAGACTGTTACATAATGAGAATCCATGGACTCAAAATGTGCATTTTGTGATAATACAGAAAATCATGAGTAATTTAGTTCTTTACTGCGTGAATGTGATGGTAATATTTTGTGTGTAGTAGCTGTTATTTTTCTTTCTAGCATGCTAGCTTTAGTCTGTCATTCAGACTTGCGCAACTCTGTGATAGGCTGTGTCTCATCTTGATGTACTAAATCTGGCTCTTTTGTATGCACAGCAAGTAAAGAATACAGTTTTGGGATAACAGTCATAGTGCACCAGATGAGACACTAATTAAAGCTTTGCCCAGTCCAGCTTGCTGCAGCAGCAGGGGGGCAGGTGCCGATTGGGCTCCAGCGCGCACTGACCTGTTTTGTCAGAGAGACCCAGCGGTGCCTCCGACTGGCTGAGCAGTAAGTGGCTCAAAAGTGCAATACAAAAATCAAGATATTGTCTTGAATAAGTGTAACTCTGACCTATCTGCATATTTGAACTTCGTATTTGGTTTTCAAATCTGAGCTCTGTATATATATTTGGTACCAAAAGAATTTTGTTTGGGGAGATAATTACAAAATGGGAATCGGTTCCGCTGCTAAAATACCACCTTGCTCCCCCTTAGGATGCATCCTTACACATTAGAGTAAATTTTGGGGAAATATTCTGATAAAAGAAAAATTGAAATGATACTTTACTCGAATGTGGCTTAAATGTGGCATTCTGGGTTTTAGTGCTGTATTGCAATTAATGTTGTTCTGCAGAACTTTGGAAAAAATTGGGTGAAGTATGGTACTGTAAGGTAATTTGCTAATTTTGAGACCAGAAAAGAACTTAAATTGTTCAACTCTGATTCACATTGGAAAAAAAAAAAAAAAAAACAAAGAAAAAACAAACAAAAACCCCAAAAAACAGAAACAAAACAAACCCTAAATGCTATGATGGATGTCAACTAGGTATTGTATGAGGTTGTATTTAAAAGCTGCTAGATTTGGATCTAGGAAAATGGAATAATGGATTGATGGATGGATATGCTGATTTTTGACATCTGTAAATTTTAAAAGGTAAATGAAGCTAAGGAATGTAACTATTGCTGAGCTACTTGGAATTGCATATAAAGTGTATTATGGTTGGAATGAAATGGGCAAACAAAAAAGCAAAATATCCCAGGCCTGTGTTGTACAGTTTGAATATAAATTTCAGGCCTGGGTCAAGCTGCAAGATAAACTCAGCTCATTGTAACTGAGGAGTTTGCCAGAGCCTTCTACTTCATACCAGCG